>NW_015161415.1:882954-900078 GCF_001447785.1 Gekko japonicus | reverse complement strand
GAATGCAGGGTTTTATTTTAGAAAAAAAGGATGATTAATGAGAGACATGATGAGAGCTTATACAATTATGCATAGCATGAAGTGGATAGAAAGAATTTTTTCTCCCTGTGTCGTAACACTATAACTAGGGGTCACCCAGTGAAATAGACTGGCAGCAGCGTCAGAACAGGAAAAATTACATCTTCACACAACACATAATTAACTGAAGGAATTTTCTGCTACAAAATGTGTTGATGGCCATTAGCTTAGACAGCTTTAAAAGGAGATTAGACATATATGAAGAGGTGATAAACCATGATTGCTAAATGAATCATCCATGTTCAGAAGCAGTGTACCTCTGAATATCTACTGTTGGAGGACAAACAACGTCTTCAAAAACTCCTTGCAGAATCTTGGAAACAGTTGGAAACAGCTATCATTGGAAAGAGGATGAAAGGGCTTTATAGATCCTTGATCTGGTCCAGCAGGGCTCTTTTTATGGTGTTAGAATTTAGGAGCTTAAAGTGAAACACTACCTCTTCTGGACTGCAAATGTTGGCAGATGTATACTCTAGAGTTAGAAATATAATGGCTTGAACAATTTAGAAGCACCAGACTAAGGTAAAAACTCTACTCAGAAACAGTCAGTGAGAGTTGCCTTCTCACTACGCTGCTATACTATAAATTTTCATATACTCTTTTTTTGTACACTTTTCTGGATATTAGACTGCTGACCAACTAATGGCACTTAACATTGTATATACAGAACAGATGTACGTTCATTACAAAATTCATTCACTCAGACCTTAATGTATATCCAGGAATTTAAACTGCAGTCTGGTACCAGTAAGATAATGCAGTACTGGCCTTGTGGCAAGGTATGCTCAAATTGGGTCTTCTGCTATGCAATATGATTCCCCCTCCTCAGTGCTCTTTCCTTACAGCAATCCATTGAAGTATGTTAGGCTGAGAAAAAATTATTGGCACAAAGCAATGTACCAAAGTTCATGGGCATATTAACCCAAAAATCCCCAGCCTAAAAAAACAATTAAATTGTGCAGCACCCTGGCTTTCCTGCAGCACTGCAAGGCAACCCAGGGTACTTGAGAAATTAAACTCCAACCATGCACTGATCTTGTTGGCCAGCTTTAAGGAAGTCACTGGAGGAGTTGTTCACTATCAGTAAAATGGCAGCAATAATCATATGTCAGTTTACTCTAATGATTAATCAAGACTACAGCTTTATGGTGTAGTATTAAATGGTGCAGAAATGCAAATTTTATCTCCACAGCACATACTACTGAGAGAGAGCGATACGATCAACGAAGTTGCTCAGTTTATTTTTTAATTCATTGTGCGGCCAACGTCTTTATTATGATTCCTTGAGCTTATTCATGTTCCCAATGTCAGACAATGAAGTAACAAATATAAGAATCTTCTTTCTTCTGCAGGACCCAAGAGCTCTGCCTACAAGAGTTACCCATGAAGCAGAAGTCACCCAACATGGCTGCAGTTGAAGGTAAAAAATACTGTTATCCAGGTATGGACAGCTGGAGCTCTCATGAGAAACAAGGAAGAGCTGGGCAAGGGTAAAATTTTAATTGATAAAATAAAACATATAGCCCAATTTTTCACCGGAAGTCTTCAATGAATCAAAACCCCTTTTTTCTATATGTGTAATGAAATGGTAGACTCCATTTTATATTTATATTTCTATATATAGTAGGCTCAAATTCTATTGTATAATATTACACAACACCAGTGTAAGATTAGGCTCTAATAATCAGAAGGAACAAGGACACTGTGAACTGAAAAATACCAGGAGCCAGAAATTTGTATTTATAAATCTGGTTCACCTGTTCATATTCCCTATTTATTTCCCCCCCCCCGGCCCCACGGGTGGACCTCCTGATGGCACCTGGTATTTTTGGCCACTGTGTGACAGAGTGTTGGATTAGATGGGCCTTTGGCCTGATCCAACATTGGCGTCTCTTATGTTCTCTTATGTTCTTATTTACAATTACAGCCCACCTTTCTCACTGAAACTCAAAGCCAACTATATGTCACCCAACATGGCTGCAGTTGAAGGTAAAAAATACTGTTATCCAGGTATGGACAGCTGGAGCTCTCATGAGAAACAAGGAAGAGCTGGGCAAGGGTAAAATTTTAATTGATAAAATAAAACATATAGCCCAATTTTTCACCGGAAGTCTTCAATGAATCAAAACCCCTTTTTTCTATATGTGTAATGAAATGGTAGACTCCATTTTATATTTATATTTCTATATATAGTAGGCTCAAATTCTATTGTATAATATTACACAACACCAGTGTAAGATTAGGCTCTAATAATCAGAAGGAACAAGGACACTGTGAACTGAAAAATACCAGGAGCCAGAAATTTGTATTTATAAATCTGGTTCACCTGTTCATATTCCCTATTTATTTCCCCCCCCCCGGCCCCACGGGTGGACCTCCTGATGGCACCTGGTATTTTTGGCCACTGTGTGACAGAGTGTTGGACTGGATGGGCCTTTGGCCTGATCCAACATTGGCGTCTCTTATGTTCCAACAATATATGCTACATACTTTTACCTTGAAAACTTAACAATGAAAACTGAGTCTTATTTGGAGACTATCAATTGGGGCCTACCCCGCCTTAAAAATAAACCCTGCTTTAGCCCTGTATACTACACCAACTATCACTGTTGGCAGTCTGGCAACCTACCTAAGAAAATCCTTTTGAAATGTGCTGTAATTCTGAAATAAGGTTCATCAGAAGGGAGCTGAAGCCCCCTGGATCTTTTTCTATAACTTTTACCCTATATTATTATTAACATTTAATGTTGGATTAAGCCCAAAATCTGGACAATGTGACTGTGTTGCCCTGCAAAAAGGCCAAAATTTCCAATGACTATTCCATTGAAAATACAGCCTATCTACTTGAGATGCCTGCTGATTTATGCTTTGACAGCAAACACATAATAAAATTCAGGATGATTAAATGGTCCAGTAAGCAATACCATTTTGTGTTTCTGCCTGAATGTCATCCTGAAACATAGTGACAAACCTACCCCCTATACCTACTATAACCCTGACCTGGATAGCCCAGGCTAGTCCTATCTCGACAGATCCCAGAAGCTAAGCAGCGTTGGCCTTGGTTAGTATTTGGACGGGAGACCACTAAGGGATATCAGGGTTGCTATGCAGAGGCAGACAATGGCAAACCACCTCTGAATGTCTCTTGCCTTGCAAACCCTATGGGGTTGTTATAGACTAGCTGTGACTTTGATGGCAATAACAACAGTACCTACTATGCTTTATATGTTTATGTTTATCCTAATAATTCTATGTCCACTTTTAAGTTTTCATTCTGATGAACGCGGAATTCATTTTCTTCATATACAAATGAAAATGTTCATCCTGCTACATTCACAGAATAGTGTACTATGGAATAAACTAAATATTTTAAGTCTTCCTTGTACATAGTACAAGTGTAAATAGTACATTCAGGTGGGTAGCCATATTAGTCTCAAGAACTGGAACAAAGTTGAAAGACAGTGGCACCTTTAAGACCAACAAAGTTTTATTTAAGGTAGAAACATTCGTGCACACAAAAGCTTATACCTTGAATAAAACTTCATTGGTCTAAAAGGTGCCCTGGACTCAAACTTTGTTCAGTTTAATTGTAGTTAAAACCTTATCTAGCACTTTAAAGTGATCACTTGTGAAAATTATAATATATTCCAAGCAAATACTCAACTATATACATGAATTGGGTGTTCTACTATGCAATATGATTCCCCCTCCTAAGTGTTCTTTCCTTACAGTAATCCATTGAAGTATGTTGGGCTGAAAAAACTATATATACAGTAGCACAATTTAAACATATTTCAGTACTTTGCTGCCATTCTCTCAGAAATCCCCACAACAGCCCTGCAGGAAAGTACAGTATTATTGTTCTCGAATTATAAACAGGGGACAGACTGAGATCACTGTGGCTTACTAAGGCCATCGAGTGAATTCATAGCAGAGATAAGAGTGGACCAGGTTCTTCTATCCATTTGTCTGTACATGTTCTTTAGCCACTGTGCTGCACCTACTTACATTCACATAGCACAGTAACCTAACACACTAATTAGAGTGCAGGGACTGCACATAACTTTGTCACTGAAGCCTACATTTGCAGATAATTAAGAACATCTTTCTAAAATAATTTCTGCCTGGCTCTGTCCATGTTTTACGCAAAAGCAATTTCCCTTCAGTTCAACAGGGCTTACTTTCAGAGAACTGAACTCATGCAACCCAACATCAAGTAAGACCCACTGAGTTCCATGATATTTATTCCCATTGTAACTATCCACAAGATTGCAGCATTAGTTTTCTCAGGGGTCTTGTTGTAGAAAAAGAGCTGCCGGAGCTCATTAGCATAACTCATTAGCATAACTTATTTGCATATGCCACGCCCCCTGACATCACCGGAAGTGACAGAAGGCCACACCCCCTGACATCACCGGAAGTGTGTCAGAAGGCCCGGCTACTTACCCTCCTGCTTCATCCTCATTCCCAAACGGAATGAGGATCGAAGCAGAGGGCGGGGTAAAGAAGGGGGCGGGGCTTCACCACGTGACCGCCCCGCTCCCTAGAGGTTCTCTTCCGGAGCTCCGTACCTGAGAGCTCCCCCCCGACTAGAGCCCTGAGTTTTCTGAAGTTTTCCCTAGGATTCTTTTTCTTCCATAAAAGGACTGAAAAGAAATGAGTTTAGCAACTATTCATTTTCAGTCTGCTTTTTCTTTTCAGTGTCTTGGCAATCAAGATACATCTGTAAGTAACATGTTTGCCTGTCCTTAAAAGAGAATCTGAGAAGCCTCCATCCATAGTTTAAGAAGGCATTCCTTTCCAGTTAAAGATAAAAAGCTGAGATTATGCAACTTTCACTGCAAGGTACCATGGTAGGGTTAATTAGTTGTCACCTCGTCTGTGAGCACTAGCACAAAGCTAGGTATGGGCAAATATATTCAGATTTCGCAAAGAGTATTTCTGTCTCATATACAAATGTCAGGTCCTGGGTTTTTACTGCAGTGAAATGAGCCTTACACCAAGGTTGGAATGTACTTGCAAGGTCACATCTTCTTAATAACGTCCCATCAGACTCTGAAATAATTATATCCATTCCCAGACTAAGAGCCTCTTACAATTACAAACATAAAGACACAGCTGAAGGAAAATGAGGTAGATGTTTTATCGGTTTTTGGTAAGAAAAATGTCAAAAGAGGTGATAACAACTGGAGAGGAGCTTTGGGGAGAAGTAAATCCTGCCATCATTTGGGAGTATAATATCACAGCATATATTTACATTTCAAAAAATGTTTTATAGGTAATTTGGGAGGGGGATTACATTTCTAAACTTTTTTCTAGAGACATGTTGAATCTGAGACAAATGCAGTACTAACGTGATTTTTTTTCTTGCAAGTGCTCTGATATGCACCAGTGTGCTACCTCTTACCAAGCCTTTCCTAACCTTAATGGGGGAGAGGGGGATGAAACTATGTTCTTACACTGCACTGATATTCATGCATCAAACATATTCTATAATATACATATATACACATAAGCTACAGAAGATGCCAACCATTTTCCATTCATGCAGAAGAAGGGGGAAACCTCTCTCTCTCTCTCTCTCTCTCTCTCTCTCTCTCTCTCTCTCTCTCTCCCCCCTCCCCCCCTCCCTCCCTCTCTTGTAGAAATGTAAGTATATTTAACTGTGATGTGCTGGGTCAACATCGATTCTCCACAAGAATACAGGCACAAAGAAAAATATAATGATGCTGTATTACTATGAATAACCTCTCTCGAACCCTGAGGTTCCTGTGCTATTTGCAAACCCTATTTGTTTTAGCAGCACTTCAGGGCAAAGCTGCAACACTTTCTTTGCAGGTAGCCATTCAGACCAAAATGAGAGGGATGTGAATAAAGTGAAAACTGAATGTGATCAAAGACCTGCTGGAAACCCAAGTATTTGCAAGCAAGGTGGGAGAGGTAACAATCATGCATACGGATGTCTTTTGACAAATGAACTGCTGGCCCCAGGAACCACAGGCAACACAGAAATGTGGGTATTCCAATGCATATATATAAGCTCTCTGTTCATCAGAAGCAGAACGACCACTATTAGATTACACAGTCTCTCATTTTGCACATATTCAACACTGCACAAATCTTTTTCTGGAAGGAAAGGCACAGCATTACAGATAAAACCACCTCTGGTACCGTTCAGTACCCTAATCACTATAATGCTGACTTTAGCCTTTAATATCATAAGTAATAAGGGCATGTAATCAAAAGGTCAAATTTATGATAAGCTTCTGCTGTCATACAGCTTTTGAATTCATGCATGTGCCTGCTATGCATGAGAAAATCTAGTTCTATTACAAAGTAATGTTTAATTCTCTCTCTCTTTTTTTTGGGGGGGGTCACTTTCATTATCCTATCTTATCTAGAAGGTGAGGCACTAAGCATCAGATGCTAGCTCTTCAGTGGTTTCAGGACCACATAACGTAATTATCCCATTAAGTCCAAGACAGCGATGTGCCATGTAAAAGCAACTGGCTAAGTTTGCACAGGACAACTTAAAAGTCAGAAAATGAGAAAGAGACACTGACTGCTCCCATCTGACAGACGATGTGTCACTTCTTAACCCAGAGATCAAATGGCTAGGCTCTCTCTTTACATAATGGGAAAAACCTCCTCTGCTCTGGTGATGTTTGTTAAATCAATACATTGTGCAGGAAACACAGAAAGCTTTTATCATGAAGCATTCTCCAGCACATTTCACTTGGCAACTTCCAGTTGATTTGCAATTGTAGGAACTATTTATGGTACTTTAAAAAATAGTTTTATACGGGAAGCATTACCATACACTTTAAAAAACAACAACACAGCAGTGCATTAACTCACAAAGATGCAACAATTTTATAAGTCAGCATTGCCCTGACTTTGAAACTAGTTGGTAAATGTATAATAAATTAATCCAGGCTTACTTCTTAATAAAACGTACACAATCTTTATGCAATATATAGTTGATATTACTTAACAGCTCAAACTTATACTTGAAAAGTCTGTATAGATATTTGCAGCATCCTTTTTGCAGGGTGTGCATACTTAAAAAAAAGAAATTCTACATTCGGTTTAGCAATAGCAGTATTTTAAAACAATATCACCTACATTTTTTCACAGCTAAAAATGAAATCTGGCTTACACAAAACCATTACTGCTTTGACTTTCAAATGGAGAGCACTGCACCCCATCAGTTTCTAAAAAGCTTGGTAGTTTGTCTCCGATTGCAACAGCAACCTTTAAGCGCTATAGTTTCTTCCTCTAAAATATATTACATGGAAGTTGCATTACCTTTCCACAGACACATGAACTAAAAGATAATGCATCACTCAGTCCGCCAAATCCCCACACCATTTTCTCATCAGTTTCTGCCTTTATGGGATGCAAATTGCCAAATAAACAATCTCAAAAATAGAAAAGGGGGAAATGCTCTCTTTACTATTTCTGTCTCTCTATATCTCCATGCTTTGAATGCAGCTACTTACTTGGCTAAGATATCATCACAAATCCAAAATTATTTCAATTACCACACCGGAGTAATCACTGTTCGGCATCTGTAAGGGATTGATAAACTGAGCTACATTACAGGAGTCCCTCTGCAGACTGTACCATCCAGACCGAGCAGGTGGGGGGAAGGAGCGGATATTTCCGACAGAGCATCTTGCTAAAGGAGAGAGAGCCAGCCCAGGGAATGTTTATGGCTTGCCATTGCAGAGAGCCGGAGGAGGAGAACAAACAGCGACTGTGGCACGGGAAGAAAGGCTTTCTCTGGCGAAGAAAATGGACTGAACCACCATGTTGTTGTTTGTGGTTTTAATACTTCCCTTGGGATAATGACAAAAACGGAAGATGGCAAACTACCAGGAATATGCCACTTATGGGAGAAACCTTCAAGGACAAGGACTGTCAAGTTCTATCACTATCATTGGAGTGGGAGGGGGGGAGTGTGTTGATGGAGCGGGTGGGAGGGAAGGTGGGAGGGAAGAGTGAGTGAAGGGGAGAAGCCAATTCAATACTGCATCTCTACAGAAGTGATACCTAGACTGCAGAGGCTCTTGATCTTAGTATTTACTGTGAATCCGTATTGTGCATTAAACAGATTTCTTTCCATTTTCTTTTAATTTCAGGTGTCACCTCATTTTGCTAAGAGATAGGACATATTTAATTTACAAAAAACAACATTTTATAACCAAATGCGTCTCACAATTTGTGTGTGTGCATGTGTGCACACATGCAGACACATCCATTATGTACCCACTCTATGAGACAAATACTGCATGGTTTTATCTATGTTATTTGTTAGCAGTAAGTGACTTTCACACCATCCATAGAGAAACAATTTACCGGAAAAGGATTTACAGCCAGAACATTTCTGCTCATTACGTTATGGTACCCAGCAAAAGCAATCATACATATTTTGTAAAATGTCTTATCCTTATGGCACACGTCATCAAAACACAGTATTTCAAATATTAATTGGACCCTTTTTGGATGGTAAGTTATTAGTTTTGTCTGACTTGCTTGCTACAGTGCATTTCTATATTAGTAGTTCAAATGCTATCTGGTATTGATCAAACCTCAAGAACTTGTCTAGGGAACTTTTTTAAAAAAATTGTGAGAGTGGAAAGGTGACGATTTCCTTTATATCAACTTGAATTTAAACTATGTCATATTTATGTTCTAGACATACTAAACTTGGTAGTAAGTCACATCCCAATATGACATGCAAATATTTTATTTTCTATGCCTAGTTCATACGAGCGAATACTTAAACTGCGGGCAACGTTAAGCCATTTGTATTTTTGATAATATTTGGTATTTCAGATAGTTTTAGGCCCCCTGACATGAAAAGTTTTGAAAGAAGTAAATACAAGAACTTGTGCCTTTAAGCATTTAAAATATTACTACAATCCAAGTCTGAAGTTTCTTGTTGACAGCAGTGCTTCGTGACCCGGCTGCATCTTGGACCGAGCCGGCAACTAAGCATACCTCCCTGAGCCCTAATAGGAGTAGCTGTACAGATGCTCTGTCATCCTTGCTTACTTGCTGCTCAGAATATCAATTCAGTCAGTTAAACCAAAGTCTGCACTGCAGTGCACCAAAATGGAAGCTTTTTTAAAAAAATAATAAAAGCTTAACATCTCTGATGAGGGAATTTCTCACCTTTTCCAGTCAGTTAAAAGGAAGAGGCAAGACTGTAAATGCAGATTTTTGAGAGAGTGAGAGAGAGAATACTGCATTTATAAATAGAAAACTCAACACATGCTTGTTGTGACATCATATGCACTGACATTGTACAATGTTTAAACCATATCTTATATGTTGTCCCTGCTAAGAAAATCTTTGATTTGGACAGTGAATGATAATACTCAGACTGTAGATTAATGCTTTAAATTAAAATCAAACCAAAAGCAATAACAATTGTGGAGGGGTGTCCTGAGGAGGTCAAAATTTGTCACAGCGAGTTACCTCACCTGCTGTGCTACATTACAAATGTGGGTGTGTAGCATTTCCCTTCCACTAAATGCTGAGTATAATGTTCATGCTACATCACTGTCACAGATTTTCTCTGTGCACACTTCTTATGATAATAAACACAATACATTAAATGTTTAAATCATTTCCTGAAAGTCAGAAGAAAGTCTGGTTAGTCCAAACAGATGTCAGTCTGTCCCTTCTCGTTTAATTTTCAAAAACCCCGATCATGGTACTGCTCTGCAGTGGCTGCAATTGCCTCACTAAAACTTAGAACTGCATTGATTCCTGGGTTCCTGTGCTAAACTGCGGGAAAAGAAAACATTTAGATAAGTTTTGCAGCACTGAAATTAATTACTGAAGAGAGATTCCAAGAAAACTGTTTCCACACAAGTATTCCCAGTGCTCATTTAGTGTGGGGCCTCCAATACGGTGTCGCATATAATGTGATGATCAAGCTATTAACCTTGTTGCCGTTCTCATAAACTGGGGTGGGGGCTAGCTCCCAGTGCTATGCGCAACTGGAAGTGTTGTTGCTTTCATTGTAATGCCATGAGTCATCATACAATCACCTGGGTAACAGGGGCCAGCTAGCATTACCAAACACAGTCCCATCGAAGCACACCTGCTCAAGGAAGAATCCAGCACATTTCTGCTTTGCAGCTAAGGCATGGGTACTTCTGCAGATTCATGGCTGTAGGATTTTGCAGCAGTCGATATGGTAGAGTTCACTTTGTTACTTCCTTTAACAGTTCATAACTTACAAACTCTTCAGACACTCCTTTTGATCTACTGCCAAAAGCAAGAATGAAGTGCATTGTCTGATGGGTTGTTACCAAGGATGTAGCAATCATAAAAATTAGGATGAACCTATTTGCTGCAGGATTTAGTATTTAATTACACATAACAAAAGCCCATGGCATTCTTCTTGAGAAGCTTGCTAAGCAAAAATACACAAAGACCAGACACTATAGATACCTGTCAAACTGCGTATTGATCTCTAAAAGTTACAAACAAAAATACAGATTTGCCTTAGAACTAAAATTGTATTTTCTTTTTCTTTCTTTTTTTGAAGCCCCCAGAGGGTTTTTTTAAAAAATTTTGTAATATTACACAAACTACAAAGAAAAATGGGTGGGAGCTACACTGGGGAGAAAGGAAAGTAACCCACACTATACTAAAAACCCAAGAGTAGGAGATCATTACCCTGTTAAACTACAGTTAGTATTAAAAAAAAAACCTGTTAATAAATAATATACTTTGTGAGATCCTGTCTTTCTAAGCTTATATGTTAGTTTATTACTTGTTATGAGAAGATCCCCAGAGCATCTCCTCCAGCTCGCTTCATAAAGGCAATTTTTCAGAGTCCTTCTGCCTTTACATCTATGCTAAATCTCTCTAAAATCTTAATGGCTTCTTAGACGTTCACTCAAAATTCTGCAGCCCAGTCTTCCTCCGCCTCCGAAGGGATAAATCGTCGATCTTCACCCTCTGCCTCTTTGGTCTCATCCTCAGGGCCCAGTGGCATCTCAAAGGCTTCTTGATCTTGGGGGCAAATTCAAACTCTTTTCTATCATCTGGGTTTAAGATGACACTTTCTGAAGACACCTGCAGGAAAGGGATTAAGTCCTTGTAATTTTCTGTTTCTCTCATGCTTTTCCTCCTTGTCTCTTTGAGATCGCTATTAGTTTTAGTGTCCATCTCTTTTGCTTTGACAGTCCTCTGTTCCATTTTTTTTGCTATTTTTGCCAGCTGCAGCTGCCGGGACACGAGTTGATGATTTATCTTGGCAAGCTGAGGGTTAATACCAACAAGTTGCTCCAGAATCGACTTGGTGGCTTCCGCTATGAGTTCCATAATATTCACTTCCCTTCTTCTTGGAGTTGTTTTCACTGACTTTTTTAGACTGTCCGCCATTTTAACAGTTTATTTTCAATATAAAATTGTTTTCTCCCCGGCTCTGAAAATTGCTTATACGCTGTTTAATTGCTTAGATGCTCATGGATATCTCCCACAACAGGTTTATACGCTTGTAGAGTCCTTCCAAAGTATCCGTTTACAGTCGTCTCTCTCTCTCTCTCCCTCCCTCCTCCACTTATGTAAATGCGTCAGACAGGCATCCCTCTCTCAGGACGATTCTGCTCACTGAAGAGGTTTCAGGGGGGGGATTCTTGCTTCAAAGTATCCGTTTACAATTGTCTCTTTCTCTCTCTCCCCCCCTCCTTCACTTTGTAAATGCGTCAGAGAGGCATCCCTCTCTCACGACGATTCCAATCGCTCAAGAGGTTTCGGGGGGGGGGATTTACACGTCTATTTACGATTTGCTCATTTTAACTCACAGTTCATTGTTGGTCTTTATCTTGACCATGCTCGTAATCACTCCTTCGCCAGATCTCCTGCACTTGACTGGGTCGGCACAGCTTGTGCCTCGCTAAGAGGATGCAGACAGCGGGGGGGGGGGGGTCAGGGCAGAGGGCAGCCTCAATTTCCCTGCAGATAGCAGGAAAAGAGGCTCACCCTCAAAAGCCCTATGGCCTGGGGGGCCTCCCTGACCCCCTGTGGAGGTGCCAATCCAGCGACACCCCTCCCCTCCGCAGCTGTGTGGTAAGCCTTCCCGGAGCAATGGGAAAGGCTTCTGCCATTGTTGTGCCATAGACCCCGCCTCGTATTTTCTTTAATGTTTTGCAGAGCAGGGTTTATAACGGATAAATATTTGCAAGGAATCTAATACCAATGCTTAGAGATTCATAATGCTGAATCCCTGAATAGAAACTAGTTTTTCCCCTGTAGTGGGGCACATCAGTAGGAGAATGACAGGCCAATTCCCTTTCCTCATCCTTCTTTAAATTGCAATATCTCTTTTCCCTCCATGTAGCCTGAATCAGTTGGTGGATAGGATAGCATAGCGTAGCAAGGATGCCTTCTCTTGCTTATGTGCTCCTACTTTTCCCACAATGTCCTCTTAAGCAGAATTACACCCTTTCAATTGATATAGAAGATTGTGACTCTCCTGAGGATGGCACTGTCAGCTTTCTTGTCACGAGCCATTTAAAAAAATAATAGTTCTCCCTACAATTATAAACAATACACATAACAAATGGTTTTGCCACCATGCATAAATCACATCTACACCAGTTGAATAGTGACCTAATAGTCCTTGAAAGTACAAGTCTTTAGAATGATGCAGTCATCAGCTCATGAGGCAGAGAAGAGTTTCAGTGAGGAAAAATATCCTTGTAGGCTTCATGTCATTTTGAATCTCACCAGAGCTGGGTGGGCTCCGTCACTAAGAAAAGTGGCCTCCTGAAGCCCTAAGAAACGGCGAGGCAACCTAGGTGTGCTGTCGCCGCTCCTTCAATTCGTACTTCAGTCCATGCCATCCACTGTGTGTTTTCTAACTGAAACTCTTCTCTGCATCATGAGCCAATGACTGCATCATTCTAAAGAGAGACTTGTTCTTTCAAGGACTATCAAGTCACTATTCAACTGGTGTAGGTGTCATTTATGCACAATGGCAAAATCATTTGATATGTGTATTGTTTATAATTGTAAGTAGAACTTTATACGAAGACAGAAGTCTCCAGTGTGATTTGTACAGCGTGACTGATTATTCTGGTTATTTGTTTGCACAACTGTATTTGCTGTATTTCCATTCTTGTGTGGTTATTTAAAAAAATATAGCCTTACCAGGTTTGGGGATAAAGTTTGAGTCCCGTGGCACCTTTAAGACCAACAACAAGTTTGGGGATGAGAGGGAAATAAAGAGGAGGGGAAGGACCATCTCTTACTTACATGACTGTGGGAGCAATCTTGAGCAGTCTACTTTGAAGTAATTCTAATTTTATTCACTGAAACTTACTCCTAAGAAGGTGTTCTCTGCAATCTATGTTTTGGTCTGATGCCCCAGGGCATTTCAAGCTCCCTTTCTCTGTGGATTACATCTGCAGAAAACCTCATGGAAGTAACTGACAGAACATATCCCTTCCTCCAAAAAGCCAGCTGCTTGCCCTAAAAATCATCTCTGGGACCCTCATGAACATGAGACCCTCATGAACAAAATGCTCTGTGGAACAGAGCACAACAGAGAAGA
Organism: Gekko japonicus; assembly: GCF_001447785.1. Classification (NCBI taxonomy): domain Eukaryota; kingdom Metazoa; phylum Chordata; class Lepidosauria; order Squamata; family Gekkonidae; genus Gekko; species Gekko japonicus. The sequence goes on along the minus strand of NW_015161415.1, from coordinate 886,418 downwards.
GAAGTAATTAGACAAAAATCATCTTCTCATCCTTCTTCTTGGTGGCTTGTGCCAATGGAGGGAAAGGAGCATCAATTTCACCCAATTCTTCCTCTTCACTGCAGCCCCTTCTGGTGTGGTGCATTTTGCTCACAAAGGCTCTCCAACCTTCACAGAAGTTTTTTGTGCAAACAGAATGCCGCTGGGAGAAGGGGCAGAGGAGGCTCATTCCAACAACTCCCACCATAAGATTTTCTATGGGATCCAACCCTGTACATGCACAACCTGGCCCTGCCTTTCCTTTCTCCCAAGCACCTCATGCCAGTTCATGAAGTATAAAGAAGATTTTGAAAGCATTACTTTAAATGCAATAGTACACATTAATACAAAGATCTGATGTCTAAGATGGGAGGGAGAGGTCACAAAAAGAAATGCATTCCCTTGAATGAAATATGCTACCTTTAATCCATTCTCTTTACTGGTTAGGCCAGATCTAAAATGGTACCCTTGCTCTATATTTGCCTGTTGCATCACAACATCACAGTTGCTCACAGAATGACCAGTCACAAATGTCATGCCTTCCTAGATAATCCTTGTGACAGCACCTAACTTTTGCCTATATATAATTCTTGTGGATGTGGTCTGAAGACACATGCCAGAAATCCAAGCAACTCTGAGACACTTCCTGGGAACTCTTAATTGAAATGAACCATGCAAAAGTATTTGTAAACTCTGGACGGTAAAACAGAGTGTTATCACTCTTGACATTTTAAAAATGTGCACTTTACCATACATATTAAAATTCAGCAGCAGGAGAGGAGTTCAGGAAGACTATGAAGATGTCTTTCCCTATTTTGTCCCTCCCCATGAGTCTTATAAAAAACATAATGGGGGTGGATGGTTCTTGCTATGTGCATGGTGGGACTGATTCCCAGTAATGCCATGAGAATACAAATTGCCATGGCATCAGTTCCATAATCTGCTTGCCTGAACTCATGAATTACAATGTCCATGTAGCATCTCATGGGGTTAGGCTGGATAGCACCATAAATGCTGGAATAGAGCATGGCCCATTAAACATGTAATATGCTTATTTATTAATTCAGACTCATCAGTTATTGATAATAAGGTTTAATTAAAAAAAACAAACTAAAATTGAAAAGCAAGAACATTTTTCTAAAAATTTATCAACCTGTAAGTGGTAATAAACAATCTTTCTTTCCAATAGCTTGATATAAATGATATAAAATGTTTTCAAGAAGGACTAGATTCACTCATGAAAGATAAGCACACAGTTGAGGTAAACTGTTCCAGCTTTCTATTATTTTTTGCATTCTCTGTATGATTGTGAGATAGGTGCAGTCTTGTTTGTACTTGTAGGTTCACACTCTTGGGACAAGAAAATCTTCCAGAAGGCCAATTTTCATTGGGAAAATGGCACAATGGAAAAAAGGTTAGACATCCTCCTTCATCCATATTAAAATCAGGGATCCCATGGCTACTTTCCCTTAAAAAAAACTCATTAAGGATCCTGTTCTTAGATGTCCCATACAATATGCAGTTTGGCCTTATATTCCTGCTATAGTGACGAGGTCCTTCGACCCATCCCAAGGATGACAGGCAGTGGGGCCAGGATTAAGAACCCTCCTCCGTCACTGGTGTTATGCAACACCAGGTCTATTAACAACAAAGCCAAAATCCTGCGGGATTTCGTGCTAGAACAGCAAGCAGACCTGGCGTGCGTGACCGAGACCTGGGTGCAGGAGGGAGAGACGGTGGCACTCGCCCAACTTGCTCCCCCGGGTTTCTCGGTCTTTCACCAGTTGCGGATGAGAGGGCGGGGGGGAGGAGTGGCGATTTTCATTCGGGAGGCTTACTCCGTTAGGGCGCTCCCGCAGGTAGAGATCACAGGCATAGAGTGTGTCGGCGTGATGATGGAGGCTGAGGAGAGTTTGGCGATTTGGCTGGTGTACCGACCACCTAACGCACCGGCTGATAGCCTACCATCCCTGCTGGAGGCCGTATCAGGCTGGGCGCTGGAGCACCCGAGGCTGCTGGTCTTGGGTGACTTCAACGTCCATGCTGAGGACGCGACCTCCAGCCGGGCTAGGGACCTAGTGTCGTCCATGGAGGCACTGGGACTCTCCCAGGTCGTCTCGGCCCCCACGCATCGGGGCGGGCACACGCTCGATTTGATCTTTGTTGCGGGAGTGATGGTGGACCGGATTACTGCCTTGGCAGTACCATGGTTGGATCACCATGCCCTGAGGGCCCATCTGAATGTCCCACCCCGACCCTGTTTAGGTGGCGAGCAGATTTTGGCTCGCCCGCGGAGCCAAATGGACCCTGTGCGGCTCCAGATGGCTCTGCGGGATCCGAGGCCCCCTGGCGGCTCATTGGAAGAGCTGGTGGAGGACTGGAATGACCGGCTCTCCTCAGCTATTGATGAGATCGCTCCCAGGCGCCCTCTCCGCGCTCGCGATAAGCGAGCGCCCTGGTATACCCAGGAGTTGCGCTCGCTGAAGCGAGAACTGAGACGGCTAGAGAGACGGTGGCGCCGCGCTCGCGACGAGGTGTCCAGAACATCCTATAGGACGCTTATGAGATCCTACGGGATGGCAGTCAAGGCTGCAAAGAAGAATTTCTATGCGGCCTCGATTGCGTCTGCTAGCTCACACCCGGCCCAATTATTTAGAGTAATTCGGTCTTTGAAAACTCTGCCTCAGGGCAAGGAAAATGTTAGGGAATTGGACATTGGCTTTGAGGCTTTTGCGAGCTACTTTGCGGATAAAGTCTTGGCACTCCGCCGTGACCTCCCCGCCACAATTGATACAGTTAGCGAACTTGAGGCCTCTTGCACGTCTTTGGGGCCGGGTTTAGTGTGTTTTGATCCACTCAGTCTGGAGGAAGCGGACAGGCTGTTCGTATCTGTGCGTCCAACCATATGCGACCTTGATCCGTGCCCCTCTTGGCTGATTAAAGCTGGCCACAAGGGGCTGCGAGGTGCTCTATGGGAGATTGTAAACAAATCCCTCATGGAGGGACGGTTCCCTGGAGCACTCAAGGAAGCGATGGTCCGCCCTCTCTTGAAAAAACCATCTCTGGACCCTGCCGAATTGGCCAACTATCGGCCGGTGTCCAATTTGCTTTATTTAGGCAAACTTATTGAGAGGGCGGTGGCGTCACAGTTACTGGGCTACCTGGATGAGGCTTCCATCCTCGATCCCTTCCAGTCCGGGTTCCACCCGGGTCACAGGACAAAGACGGTACTGGTCGCCCTGACTGACAATCTCCGTAGGCAACTGGATTGGGGTGGGGTGGCGGCACTGGTGTTGTTAGATCTGTCGGCCGCGTTCGACATGGTCGACCACCAGTTGCTGGCTCACTGCCTCGCCGACGTGGGAATTCAGGGGCTGGCCCTTCAATGGCTTGCCTCTTTTCTCCAAGGTCGGGGACAGAGGGTGGCGATAGGAGATTAGCGGTCC
>NW_015161415.1:863074-882424 GCF_001447785.1 Gekko japonicus | reverse complement strand
GCACTGAGATCGGGGATGCTCCATCGTCTGGTAGTTCCAGCCCCCCGAGCTGTGAGTTTGGCCCATACGAGATCTAGGGCGTTTTCAGTGGCAGCTCCTTCCTGGTGGAATGAGCTCCCGGAGGAGATCCGGGCCCTGCGGGACCTAGTGCAGTTCCGCAGGGCCTGCAAGACGGAGCTCTTCCACCAGGCCTTTGGGTAGGAGCCGCCGCCGCCACCACCATTGCTACACCACCTCCGCTGTATCGTCCATCAACCAGACCCTATGGAGGTCGATTAGTCTGTTTGCGCTGGGACGCCCTCATTATTAAGATCATAGGCAGCAAATAATCGCCAAGCATTTTGTAAATGGTATAGATTGTATAGACTGAAGCACCAGTTTTTATTGTATTTAAAATTATTTTATTGTTTTAGTATTTGTATGTTGTTAGCCGCCCTGAGCCACTGGGTAGGGCGGGATAGAAATCTCATAATAAATAAAATACATAAATAAATAAATAAATTGCCAGTCATGCTGTATCAAGGAAGATGTTGTTCAGTCGCACCGTCGAGTCCAACTCTTTGCAACCCCATGAACCACATCATGCCAGGCCCTCCTGTCTTCCGTCGTGCTCCAGAGTTTACTTAATTTCATGCGCATTGCATCGATAACACTGTCTAACCATCTCATCCTTTGACGTCCCCTTCTTTTTCCTTCAACCTTTCCCAGCATCAGGGTCTTCTCAAGTGAGTGTTCCCTTCTCATTTGGTGGCCAAAGTGACACAAAAATCTATAGACTTTCACATGATCAATAGTAACTTTGTAATTATTACAACTGAAAAAAATGTGCACAAATGCAAAATTTCTGACAATAACATTATAATCTTATACAGAATTAGTTCAGTCTAAACTCATTGATTTGAATTGGCTTAAACTGAAGTAACACTGCAAAGGATTGCACTATAATTCCTGTCTCATCCACTGAATTACACTCAGTTGAAGCTCTAAGTAATATGTTACAACATATTGAAGGAAGATGTTATCATGATTCTTTTCAAGATATGCTAGAACATTACAGCAAAATGCATACTGGATACATATATGGCTCTTTTTATACAAATAGTATATCTTGAGGCAGTAGGCTTTTACCTTTCTTGAGTCTCTCATTTGTCAGAATGTAATAATGAATTACTAAGGGAGAATAGAAAGTTGAACAGAATTGAGACAAGATGGAGGTTATGCTGGTTGGGAAGGACACTGCTGTTAATGGGACTGTTCTTCCTGCTATTAGTGGAGTCCAGCTTTCTTTGAAGGAATGTGTGAAGAGCCTATGAGTTCTGTTAGATTGTTAGGGTTGTGAGCTCTGGGCTGGAAAATGTCTGGAAATTTGGGGGGTGGAGGCTGCATAAGGCAGGGTTTAAGGAGAGAACTTAACAGGGTACAATGCCATAGAGTACACCCTCCAAAGCAACCATTTTCTCCCAGGGATCTGATCTCTGTAGTCTCGAGATCAATTATACTATCAGGAGATCTCTAGGCCCCACCTGGAGGTTGGTAACCCTATATTATGCTATCTTGATAGAGAAGCAAGTTAGTATTACAAGGAAACTCATCTCTTTTTTGCAGACAACTGACCTAGCCTCACTGAAAAATGCTACAATAACCCTGAGGTTCAGTTATAGTAACATGTTGCCCTTGAGGTGACTCAGAAGCTTCAGCTTTTGGAAAATGAGGCAGCCTATTTGCTGTCTTGGATGGACCATAGGAACATGTCACTCACATTTTGAGATCTCTACTCTAGCTGTATATTTCTCTCTGGGTTCAATTTAAGATGCTGGTGTTTACCCTTAAAGCCCTCCACAAATAGGAACCTACATGCTTGAAGGACCGCTTCTACTAGGACTACTTGACAGACTTGAAGAACTACTTCTACCCATGTGGCAGTTTTGCCCATCCCATCGCTAACTTCTTTCTTGGCCAGAGTGTGATCAGCTGTTGCCCTGCTTTGGGCATTGACAATCACTGCCCCTTTTCTTTGGAACAGCATTCCAGAAGTGAGAAAGGATTCTCTACATTGCTGGCTTCCTGGAGAGGGTGTAAAAGTGAGTAATTACAAGAGCTTTGGCACCTGGTAAAGAGTTTATTCTTTGGACAACGGACACATCAGTTGTTTCTGTCCTATTATCAAAGCACATTTTTCTAGCTTTTGGGACAGATTATTGTTGCATTGTATTGTAGAGAAACACAGACTTAAAATATTTTAAATAAATAATCATTTTATACTATTTTATTAATTGCTCAAAGTGCTTCACATAAAACATCTAAATAATCTTTCAAATAAACCTGTAAGGCAAATAAGCAGTATCCCCTAAGGTAGGTTACTACCATTTTACAAATGGGGTAATGAGGCTGAGAAAGAATGGTTTACCTTGAATAATCAGCCCATTTAACCCAGTAATATCTGTCTGACTGACACTAGTTTCGGGAAGGAAAGAAAGAAAAAGAAAATGTAAAATAGACAAGATTATTACATTTCCTATTCATTGTTCATCAGCTCCTGTGCCTGGATATGTGAATAGAGTGCTTCCATGAATAAATCCATTCCAATTGGAAAGCAGTTCCTGTCTGTTATTTTACAGGTTACTGGAATCTTAATCTGGCTCTTTATTAGCATTTCATAGTGAGCTTGTGGCCAAACTGATGAAATTCCAGGGTCTATTTATAATGTACTGGGTCCAGACGCGTAGTCGTGATTTCAGCTCAAAGTTTATTAGACACTCAACTCAAGACAGAGACCAGCAGGACCGGAGCCCTGCTTAAATTCGTGATGCACACCACACCCAACCCCCCGCTCCCTGTGATAGGTTATTTACATAGTGTCCATACCCATAGGTCGGGCGTAGGATCCTGAGTAGCCGATAGGCTCGCTCTAGGATCCTCGCCCACTATTGTTTACAATCTTTAAGCTGCGTTTGTTCACCCAGCCAGATGTGTGGCCGAGCGCATGTGGAGTCCTTGTTGGTACACAACACTATTCTTAAAAACAAGGCTGCATCAGCCAACAGAAATTAAAGGCAAGGAAAAGGGGTTGTGAATATCCAGTGGCTCGTGACATATTCTTGTTCCACCTTGCATCATCCAAATTATCATACTAACTGAGCAAGGCCAGGCTTTCAAAGCAGTTTACAATTAAAAAAAATAAAACAATTATATTAAAACAGTATTACAACAAGTAATTATTAGACAGAGGCAGAGAGACAGATAAAAATATCAGCTAAAATAGCATCAGCTATCTGAGTTAGCAAGTTAAGTACGAAGTCCAAACACCTGGCAGAATAGAAACAACTTTTCTTGCTTTCTGAAGAAAAAGAGACAAGAGGCAAGATGACAGCTAATTCCGTACTGTGGACTTACGGGGCGATTTCTCACTAGGCACTTGCGCCTGGTTTCCTCTGGAGTTTCCTGCTCCGAAGCATTTTTTTCAATTTCACAGCAAGCCAGTCTGCCCCGCTCGTGCCCCGGAGCGGCGGCGGCCCGACTGGCCGATCGGCCGAGTGAGAGAGCCACGAGGCCGCAGGCAGCCTGCCCCTGATCCCGCTGCCCTTAATTTCGTTCCTGCAATGTGCCGAACTAACGAACTAACGACACCAATCTTTTAAACAAAAAAAAAAAGAGGAGGTGGGCTAATGGGCGTGGAAAAAGTGGGGAGGGGGGAGGGGTGAGGGCTCAATCACTGGGAAGCAAACGGAAAATCCTGGGATTTGAGGATTTCAACTGCTGCGGAGCAAATGGGGGAAGCACCGGGCCAAAAGGAAGCATCGAAACAAATGGTGTGAAACCGACGAGATGCTCCGGAGGAAAGAGAGGGCTCACCGCGCTTCACAGCGGGCCAAAGTCCCGTGCGAAATCGCCCACTATCAAAAAGGCTCTGCTCCTTGCATATGCCAGTCTAGACTACAGTCAGACGACAGGCTTGGCGCGGTCTGGCCATGCCTCCAATTTCACTGGAGCTATTTGTTCTGGAGAGTTTCAACCAGACATGCCACCCTTACCCCAAACTCACCCCATGGTCGACCAATCAGACTACTGCTGCACGGTCACCACGGGTGTGTGTGTGTGTCAGGCAGCTTCTTTTTTAAAAGCTCTTTTTGTACATGCACAGAACTGCTTTTTTACTGGGGCGAATATGTGGTTATGTCCATGTCGCTGTGGGGAAATGGCGGTCAGGGATCGGAAGGCTCAGACTTCCCAAATGGCTTGAGCATGTGACAGAGAGATCAGACATCCAGAAATGCGCAATGAGACCTGGACAATCTGTAAACACTGAACTTTCTCTGGTGTCAGGAAATTCAGGGGTGAAAGTGGGGCCAACTACTGGGGAATGGGAGACAGATGTTGCTGTCTGGTCGAGCATGTTAAATCTGGAAGGGAGAAGTGACAACATTGGATCCAACTGCTCATCTGACTGATTCCTCTGATTCAGAGGAAGGCTTAACTGCCATACCTCGGTGAATAAGACAGTTCATATGGGAAAAGACTGTGACCACAGGTACCATAAACTCTTATTTCCAGTTTTTAATATGTTGGGGAAATCTTTTTAGGGATCTTCTACTGTGTCTAATTTGTCTCATGTAGTGGGCATCCAGGTTTGCAATACAGCAGAAAGGCTGGAACCACGAAGTAAACATCTCTTCATAAAAGCAGTCTAAATGCCACCAATTGTCATTTGAATTTTTCTTAAATAACCTGAGAATTAACACAGCAGGAAGAGAATATAGCTACAGCACACTGGTATTGCCCGATAATTCTGTATTACAAGCTTTAAGTGAGCTGTTTTGGGTATCCCTGATTGTGTTATCAGTTCTTTGTATCTAATGTCTTGTTCTTCTTCTCCCAGGTTCAGTGAAAGGGTAACTAACTGTAATAAAAAGTGGACTCTATGTTCAGTCTTCTAATCCTCTCATAAGCAGACACAACTGCTTTCTCAAGATCATTTTTCTTTTTCTCTCATGTTCACTGTTCCTCCCCCATTTTCTGGCTTTTCTCCTTCAGCTTCGAAGCATCCCAAACAGTTTCATACATGATGCTTCCACTTCAGAAGCCACATATTTGTGACACAATATCCACTTAAAGGTAAAGGTTCCCTTGCCCGAAAGCCAGTCAAGTCCGACTCTAGGGTTGCGGTGTTCATCTCCGTTTCAAAGCCAAAGCGACAGTGCTGTCCGAAGACGTTTCCGTGGTCATGTGGCCAGCATGACTAAACACCGAGGCGCACGGGATGCTGTTACCTTCCCACCAAAGTGGTACCTATTTATCTACTTGAAATTTCTTGCTTTCGAACTGCTAGGTTGACAGCACTTTACAAGTATTTTCATTAGGGTTCCTAGGTCCCCCTGGCCACCAACAAGGGATAGTGGGGGTAGGGTGGCTAGATCCAGGTTGGGAAACTCCTGGGGATTTGGGGATGGGGAGGACAGTAGAATACAATGCCATACACGTCACTCTACAAAACATCCATTTTCTCCAGGGGAACTGATCTCTGTCATCTGGAGATGAGTTGTAATTCCAGTGGATTCCCCAGGTCCCACCTGGAGGCCAGCATTCCTAATTGTCATACAAGTTTTTTCTTCCACACAGCAATTAAGACCATGAATTAAAATATTTGAAGTGGCTTTCAAACCACATCCTCAAACAATCCTTCCTTCACCTCTCCTTGTTTTTGCTACTGCCCATCTTCACCCTTTCTTCTTTGCTTAACCTTCTTTGCATGTGTGACCTATATTTCAACATCCTGTCCTTCTACACTCTTTTTAAATTTAAATTTCTTTTAAATTTAAACTTCAACTTCAATTTAACTTTAACTTAACTTTAATTTAATTTAAACTTATTTTGACTAATTCATTTGATCCCAATTAACCTTATGGATACAAACTGCTAATAGAACAATTAATATATTCATATGGGCAATGCGTACTGTAAACAGGTGGTACTAGGTACTAGCAGTGGAGAAACACTTAGGGGCAGAACTAGCATTTGTAGTGTGATAAGAATCCTGTGTCCCTATTCAGTCTTGGGGGGGGGGGTTTCCTACTGTTCTCTATTTGTGAATGAACCATTCACAATGAGCTATTCATCACAAACCATTCACAAATTCAGAACAATGGACACACACACCCCAGGCTGAATAGGGACATAGGATTCTTATCTCACTACAAATGCTGTTTTCTGCCCCTAAGCACTTCTCCCCTGCTCTAATCAAACTTTTTGCATTGTGACTTTTCATCTTTTGCAACATAACATTAGACTTGGATATAGGGGCTCAGGGATCTCAATGCCTGCTTGTGTCTGTTGAAGGGAGCTTTGACTCTCAAAATCTTGTCGGTCTCTGTGGTGCAACTGAGCTTGACTCTAGATCTTCTAGTGCAGACAGACAAACACAGCTACCCTCCCGAAACTAAATTCAGTAGAACTCATTTCACAGTGAGAGGGGCTAGGTGTGCAACCTTAGTTACTAGCACTTTTTCTTTACCTATATGATTCTAAATACCATGTTGGGGTTTTTTCCTTAAATATATATATATTGTACCCTGACCTGGATAGCCCAGACAAGCCCAATCTCATCAGATCTCGGAAGTTAAGCAGAGCTGGCCCTGGCAAGTATTTGGATGGGAGACCTCCAGGGAATACCAGGGCCAGGAGGAAGAGGCTATCCAGCCACTTCTCTGAACTTCCTTCATGACCCAGTAGGAATCGCCAGAGGTAACCATGACTTCCAGGCATGGGTACACACACACACATGGTTAGCTTGTGGTTTCATTCCTCTGTAAGCTTGAAAGATCTTGACTAATCATTCTCCTAGCATCTGTTGTATATATGGCTAGCCATAAACAGGATGTGTCCTGGACTGCTAAAAGGTGAATAATACATGCTCTTGGTTTTCAGATCCACTAGTTATAAAGAAAATTGTATTTGTAGGAATGATACCAATGTCTAACCTCCAGGCTGAATAGCTCTGATGATTTATAACACACCAATCACATCAAGAAAGTCTCATTTCTGCAAATAGTAGATAAGGTAGTGAATCTGGGTCCATACTGTACTATGTTAGATAGCAGGTAAGGAGTCACATACGTGATTTAAATCCTCCATACAAAGAAGCAGGGCTATTTTTGGGCAGGAACGCACAGGAACGGAGTTCCGGCTGGCTTTAGAGTTGGCCATGCCCACTACAGCCAAAACCTCTGTGTGCGTGGCTACAGAGGGAAGGCCTGGAGAGCGACACCCCCCCAGCAACTCTGAGGCCGGCCAGCCAGGGGGCCCCTGGAAGGATTGGGGAGGCATTTAAATTCCCTGGACTGTTCAAGGGCTGGCTAGCCGAGGCTCCCTGCAGCCGCAGGGTGCCATGGCAAGCCAAGGGAAGGCATGGGGGTGTGGCCTAATAGGCTAATCAGTTTCTGCTGTTCGGTGTGGCCTATTACGCTAATGAGTTCCTGCTGGGCTTTTTCTACAAAAAAAGCCCTGCAAAGAAGTGTCTGCATTTCAGTTCCCTAACATCTAGTTTTTGATGTTCAGAGATATTTTTTAATGGAGGAGCATTCAGTTAATTACGCCCCCCCCCCGTGTAGTCTGACGTGCTACAGTCATCTGCCTTCCTTTACTGTGTTCTGGTTTGCGTCCTGCCTCTTCAACATCTCTGCTTCTTTCAGAAACCATTATTCCGTTGCTCCTTGTCCCTTTTAAAGAATCCTTTACTTATTCCAAAAGTAGGGTTGTAAGATCCAGGCTGGGAAACTCCTGGAGATTTGGGAGTGGAGACTGATGAGGACAGGGACCTCATTGGAGTACAATGCCACAGAGCCTCCAAAGCATCTATTCTCTCCATGGGAACAGATCTCTGTAGTCTGAAGATTAACTGTAATTCCAAGGGATTTCCAGATCCCACTTGGAGGCTGGCATGTCTATCCAAAAGTTAGATTTTTAATATTTTCACCAAATGCTCTTATTTTACTGAAGATATCAATATCCCTTTTAGCTTGATGGGACTAAAATGTATTTTACCACATTTATATGTCTGTCTCTTTATTCTTTCGTCTAAGGGAATATTCCTTCTATCTGGGATGGTGATCCTTTTCCATCGAGCATGCAATTTTGGGAAGGACACACATGAAGTAGTGAGGGAGGGAGGGGAAACCCACCTAGCAAGACAGAATCAACCCTGGTAATAAATGGAGTGGCAGATGTCACAGCCAGATCGCTATCACGTCCAAGGGGAAAGGATGCCCATGTCAGAAAGGGAAATATTTAAAAACGAATCGTCTAAAGGAATAAACCTTTAGAAATTGTTTGAAAGGATCCTTTTTTCCTTTTAAAAGAAGTAATCTAGAAAGAAGTAATTGTTTCATCCAACAAAAACCTATAGCTATAGTCCCCTGGGAAAATAAATTGACTGGATATACACACACACACACACATGCATACATAAATCTTTTCATGTTCCAAGCTTCTTATTTAATTAACATTAGAGGTAATTTTAAAGTATTCCAGGTCATTACCTGTAACCTAATACTAATTTCTAAGTAGTTAGTTTATCAAAAAAAAGGTGTAAGAAAGAGTATTCCAATTTAGTACAAGACTTTTAAAAATTACTCCTTTTTTTACAGTTGACTTAGAAGTGCAATGATTGGACTATAAACCCTCTTCAAGTGATTGTATGAACATTCAGTGAATGAACATAGAACACATTAGACATCACCTGCTGGCCCCACCTCCAAAGGCCATACATTCAAAAGAATATCTGCAGCAAGCCATATTTAGAGACAAGCAAAAAGAAGGTTTATGACTACATGAAGAAGTCTGTGCATGTGCTTACATACATGTAAAGGGCTTATTGCAGATGTTCTCATGAATGCATAGACACTGGGGGCAGAACCACAAGGCATGATCCTGCTACTCTCTCTACATATGTAGTAAATGCGGGGGATAGCTAAGGAGTGCTATATAGATTATTTGCATCCAGTAGCAGTCATGGATAGATTCATTCTTGTTGGAATATATTCCCTTCACACCCTGACTCATCCAACTGCACTATTTCATACCAAGCTTTATTGTTAGTGGCACAGTGCCCTCTCTGCTGGTTTCAAGCCAGAGCAACATTTGTGGCAATACCAACAGTTTAAATGTACACCATCATCAGATGGAATGAGGTTTACAAATGAGGTTTACAAATGGTTTTAATGGCTAATGCATCCTGGAAATGATACTATATGTGCTGCCAGCATATTAAAGTCATCAAATATACAATGCAATCTAGACTGGGCTTGGTTTATCTCTTCCTACATCTTGCATAGTTTCTGTACTGAGCAAGCTCATGACGTGACAATAGCCAATCTAAAACAGAGAGTTGCTGTGCAATTATAAGCAGAGCTACACCCTTTACGTCCTCTTGAGCTGGGGCTGGGTTCCCTCAACCCAGTTCTCATACTCTTACAGTCAGATAGCAGCTGCTGGGAACTAAGTTCCCAAGCACCACAGGAGACCAGTGTAGATTGGGGCCATAGCATGTGGGGAAGGGGCTTCAGCCTTCTCCCCCTGTGCTGTTTTCCCAACCCAAAACAGCTTCAGGGGGCACTATTTGCTGGCAAATACTAGGCATGTACCCAGCACCATTTCAGGTTACAAGAACAGCACAGGGTGATGGATGAAGCCCCTTGTCCTCCTGTTCTGTGGTCCCTGCTGTTCTGTTCAACAGGTCCCTGCAACCCTTGATAACTTAGTTCCCAACAGATGCTGTCAAAGAGTATGAGAGTCAGATTGGGGGACTCCACTTGTAACTTCTGGGAAAATCTCAAGTTTGTGCCTCAGCTAGCAATCAGGGACTACTGCAGCTATCCAGCAGGCACATCCAGCCTGTGCTGAGGACACTGCACTGGCTGCCAATAGCATACCGAGTCCGCTTCAAGGTGTTGGTTCTTACCTTTAAAGCCCTATATGGCCGGGGTCCAACATACCTACGGGACCGCCTTTCCCCGTATATACCCCAGAGAGCACTACAGTCTGGGTCGCAAAATCGGTTGACCCTCCTTGACCCGAGGGAGGCCGGGCTAGCTGCTACTAGGGCCAGGGCCTTTTCGGTGGTGGCCCCTACCTGGTGGAACAAGCTCCTGGAGGAGATCAGGGCCCTGTGGGACCTTTCGCAGTTCTGCAGGGCATGCAAGATAGAGCTCTTCTGCCAGGCATATAATTAGGGGCCGCCGCCGCAGTGCACAGTCTGCAAAGTCATAATCGAGCAGCTGCCATAAGAGTTGATGAGCAGAATAACATCTAAGCACTTTTACGCTGGAAGCTGGAAATCCACTTGAAAGCATTCCATCAGATTGAATTTTAACCACCGCCAGTACTTTGTAAATGTATTATTTTTAACTGTTATGTTTTAATTTGTATTATGTATGTTTTTATCATGTATTTATGTTATTGGAAGCCGCCCTGAGCCTGCTCTGAGGGGAGGGCAAGGTATAAATTGGGCTCTTTTTGTAGAAAAAGCCCAGCAGGAACCCGTTAGCATAATAGGCCACACCCAACAGCAGGAACTCATTAGCATATTGGGCCACACCCCCATGTTACCAGAAGTGTGGTTATCCAGCTACACCCATCTTTTGCTTCTTATTCTGTTTACCTTGTTTGTTGTCAAAACCCAGGGCTTTTTTTGTAGCAGGAACTCCTTTGCATGTTAGGCCACACACCCCTAATGTATCCAATCCTAATGAGTTCATGCTGTTGGGTATGGCCTATTATGCTAATGAGTTCCTGCTGGGCGTGGCCAACTTGGGAGCCAGCCGGAACTCCGTTCCTGTGTGTTCCTGCCCAAAAATAGCTCTGAATTTGACAATAAATAAATAAATACATAAATAATTTTTTTGTAAAGGTAATAAGATTGTAGTGCATGGAATTGATCAAGAGGAGTCTGTCATAAAGGGAACAGGGTTGTAGCTTATTGCATTGTTTGCTGCATGTTTTTTTTGTACAGCATTGTTTGTAATTCAGTTGCTGCATTGTTATACTGTTTTATTTATTTCATTGTTTCCCTAATTTAGTAATGTCTGGAAGTATTGTAAATAACAACCACCATATCAAAGCATTCAAGTCCAATTCTCACATTAACAGAGGTAGCAAAATCTGAAAGTGGGGGTGCTCCTGTGCTTTTTGCTGCTTTCTTATAGTGTGCAAACTGTAAAGTTATTGTGGAAGAATGTGAGGGGGGAGAAATAATCTTGTGGTGTTGTTTCCTTAACCCAACCCAATAAAGGCAAAATATTGAGGGGAAAACCTGAAGACAATTTTTTTGAATGGTTATACATACTATTTCAATGCTTTAGCAGGAAACAGATGAATTCCTCCTTACTATCTTTGTCACAAAGCATTGAAATAGTATGTATAACCATTCAAAATTTTGTCTTCAGGGTTTTTTGCCACAAAAATATGTTCTTCTGGCATTGAAATAGTATGTATAACCATTCAAATTTTTGTCTTCATAGATTTCATAACATTCAACTACAATTCAATTACAGAATAAAAATAAGATAGTAACTGCTAGATTAAACCAAGAGGCTAACTGATACAAAACTCTGTTTTCATCAGTGGCTACTCAGATACTGGCTGTGGGGCTCTCCCAAGCTGGGCATGAATTCAATAAGATTTATATACTTGTGTTTACCATCTGGGACTCAGAGCCATACTGCCTCTGGAGAGTCCATTTAGCTATTATGGCTAATTGTGTCTGATGAGCCTATCCTCATGAAGTTTTCCTCAGCCATCTAAGCTAGTCAATATATTCCACAAATGAATTATGTATTTTTAAAGAAATACTTTCATTTTCTAAATCTACTCATCAGTTTCATTGGGTGACATATGTTTTAGTATTATAAGAGAAAGACAGAATTTTTCTCTGCCTATTCACTCCACATCATTCATAATTTTATGATGTTCTCATCTGTTTCTTAGTAAGGAAAATGCTCCAACCTCTTGATTATTTTGTTGCCCTTTTATGTGCCTTTTCTGAACAGTACTAAAACAATACTAAGTACTAGAACAAGTGTACTCAGTCCAAGGATGTAGAGGTTTGTGGCCTACCACCTGCTTGTATATTCCTTGCCCATCCTGGTTACTTCTGGCAGTAGGACTGCCTAACTAGGTCTGAGAGGTAGTTAATGCCTCCATATGAGAAGAGATAGTTGACCAAGCCTTGAAACAGGCTGTGGTGCATCCACTTCTAAAGAAGCCTACCCTGGATCCAAGAGATCTCAGTAACTATCAACCAGTTTCAAATGTTCCATTCTTGAATAAGGAGACTGAATGGGTGGTGGCTGGACAACTTCAAGCCTTCTTGGATGAGGTAAATTGTTCAAATCCTTTCCAATCTGTTTTTAGGCCTGGTAATGGGCCTGAAACAGCCTTGGTCACTAAGGTTGCCAGGTCCCCTTGCCAACATGGGGGGGATTTGGGGGCGTTCCGGGGGTGGGCAGGATGTTGTCAGGTGACATAATCACATCTACGATGTCGCATGCAACACTCTGGTTTGGGGAAAAAAATCTCTATGGTGTTTTTGCTTCAAAACCATAGAGTTTGCCCAAAAACCAGAGTGTCATATGCGACATCACTGATGCGATGATGTCACTTCTGGGTGATATTACCACTTTGGCAACATTGCCTGGCAATGTCCTTGTTTGGGGTGGGGTTCCCCCCCCTGGCCAGCTGACCTGTGGTTGATTGCAGCCCCCCAAAGTGGTGGAACCCCTGCTGGGACCTGGGGTCTGGCAACCCTATTGGTCACCCTGGTGGATGGCCTGCACATGGAGATGAACAAAGGGAGTGTGATTCTGTTGATTCTCCTGGACCTCTCAGTAGCTTTTGATAAGATCAATCATGGTGTCTTTCTGGACTGCCTTTTATTCTGTGTGAGCTCCAGTCCTACTTGGAGGACAAATATCAGAAGGTGGTGCTAGGGACTGCTGCTGAGCTCCTTGGCCTGTAGTCCCTCTTGTCCCCATGCTCTTTAATATCAGCATGCAATTGCTGGGTGGGGTTATCTGTAGATTTGGGCTGGATGGTCAGCAATAAGTAGATGACAGCTGTATCTCACACTTCTAGCTGATCCCAGGGATACTATAGAAACCCTGCACCTGGAGGAAATTTTGGAGTGGATGTAGATTAATAAACTGAAACTTAATCCCAGCAAGACAGACATTCTACTGGTGAGCTGCAAGTCTGAACTGGGATTTAAGGTGTCATATAATATGATTGGGGTTGCATTCCCCTTGAAGGAACAGGTCCATACTCTGGGGGTGCTCCTGGACCCAGGCCTATTGCTAGGTAAGTAGGTGGCAGCTATAGCCAGGAGTTCCTTTTACCAGCTTTGACTGATTAGCCAATGAAAAGGTAAAACTCTCCCCATTTTTTCTGCCCAGATAACAAGTAGTAATGATTAGGCAAGCAGCAACCTGGGAGAGGGCATTCTAGGTAGTGACACCAAAACTCTGGAACTCTCTCCCCAGGGAGATTTGTCTGTTCCCTTCTGTTTCCATCTTCTGCCAGTGGGTGAAGACTACTTTGTTTCATTTGGCATTCTCTCAGTGATCCCTTCTTCTTGCCCAGTGTTTTAATTATTGTTTTTTATGTTTTTGCATGTATTTTAGCTCTGATTTTAATATTTTTACTGATGTGTTGGGAGTTAGAGTGGTTTTAGTGGTTTTAAAATGTGGTTTTTATTATGTATGTTTTAATTTGGTGAGGGCAGAAAGGTTGGGTAGAAGTTTTGTAATATAAAATAAAAATAAAATAAATCTGTAATGGAAATCTCAATATGCAACATTTTGTAAGCCTTGTGCGTCTGTTGGTACCCAAACACACACACACACACACACACACACTTTTGAACTATATTCAGTCCCTCAGAATGAGTTATTTTTGCTTCACATAACCAACATACCACATTTGCTTTTTGTGGGCAGCAGTCCAGGACTAAACCAGCAACACTTTTAGCCAGATAGGGATTTATAAGGATCTAAGAAGAGAAATTACATTGACATTTGTCAATCATTCCCTTAGAACTCATACTTTAAAGCTAATCTTTATGCACTTCAGAGTTATCAAGTTGTTACTGTCTTCCCTGCTTAAGGCTATGCCTAAGGCACGGTTGCCAGCTCTGAGTTAGAAAATTCCTGGAGATTTGGGGCTGGATCCTAGGGAGGGGTGAGTTTGGGGAGAAAAGATCAAGTGTGGTTTGGAGATCAAGTGTAATTCTCCAGGCCCCACCTGGAAGTTAGCAACCTTAAAGTCAGCCCAAAGCTAAACTAGGGATGCTACAGTCCTCACCATAAATGCGTTTGCCAGACAAACTTACCTTATGCATTGGTAGAGATTCTGAAAAGTCGATCCCCAGATTTGTTTGGTTGTGTAGCGAACACCCCTAACTACTTCCAAACTTGTTTGTGGCTGTGTAGTAGCTTTTGTGCTTACTAGGGCCCGTTATGCATGCACAGCGTATTGCAGATTTTCCAAGCAGTAAGTCTTTAAACTTTTCAGATTCTGTTCATACCATATGCACCATTCTTTTTCCTCCGGTGCATTCATTCTGCAGCATTGGGGTGGAATGTCACTTGTGACATGTGTGGGGTGGTATCCAAAGTTTGTTTGTTTTAAAAAAACGCAATTGCCCTCTCGCAGTTGTGCTGTAGCATCCAGCAAACACCTTCCATTTAAATCCTTGTGGTTCAGGATTTGCGCATGCATTTTAGGATTAGTTGGATGAATGAAAGGGAACAGAAAGGAATGCAGGCAAAAGGTGAAAACCCACCGTTGGAATTGACCAGACTTTTTCTGCAACTGACAAGCAGCTGCAAAACCCCGTTTTCCACATTGCCGAGCACTAGGGGATTCTCTGCTGTGTTATCGGCCACTGTGAAAAATGTGAGTCACATGATCTCATATGGGAAAACATTATGAATGTACAGAATGTATGGTAGAACCCACTGACACTGGCATTGCAAGCTGTGATCATTGGCAACGTGTGTGTGTGTGTGATTCTTAAGTTGGGTGGTTTACAGACAGTAATGTTAGGCTTCCAGAGACTGCCAAAATTGTTCTGCCCCCAAACTCTGTTCACTAAAGAATTAAGAGGAAAAATGTTTTCTTGGCAGGTAAACATTTTTTTTTAATTAAAGGTTTCAGTGGGAGAGATTTAAGCAAGGGTGTGGAGGTTATTTCGATCAAGTTAGCGCCGTGCAAGTAAATCCTAAATAAATGCTTCATTTTGGACAGAAATCAATGGAACCCAATCTTAGGCATGCCTACTTGAAAGTAGTCCCATTGAGTTCTGTGGGGCTTGCTCCCGAGTAAGTATCCTGGGATTTCAGCCTACAAATATTTGTTTGCAACTCCACATTCTGCTGATTTCTTAGGCCACATTTGTGGTGAAGCCTCCTCACAAAGGGCAATGATTTAATGAGGAGGAGTAATAAACTGGCTGGTTGTTGGCTCTTGCAATTTCCCACCCACCCCCAGCACAAGTGTTTTTCTATTTACCCATTTAAACAAACACTTTATGATGGAAATCAGTGGAACTTGATCCTAGGCATGCCTACTTGAAAGTAGGTCCCATTGAGTTCTGTGGGGCTTACTCCCAAGTAAGTATCCCTGGAATTTCAGTCTGCAAGTATTTGTTTACAACTCTACCCCTTTTAAACTTTCCCCCATCATTTTAATGGTTTTTACAAGCAGTGTGAGACTAGTGTTAGACTCATATCGCTAGACTCATGCTGATTGTGGAGGAAAATTTAAAAATTTAAAATGAGGGGGAAATTGAGCTTGAACACCAATGAAGGAGGGAGGATGGTGGAAGGTGCAGAGTGGGCAGACTGATCTCAGTGTCAGCAATGGAGTGGCCTCCAAGGGGGCGGGGAAAGGGTGGGGGGAAATCCAAGGGAATCTGTATACTTTTGAATTACCTTTCGGCTTGGAAGCAAAGCAAGGGAAAAACCAGCACAAAAGCACCCTCAGAAAACCTGGGGAAACAGAGACCGGAAAGCAAACTGACTGATGAAAGGAGGGAAAACAATGCAGAACAAAAAAGAAAACCCAGCAGACATGCACAGTGAAAGTGAGGCAAAACACCTGTGCATAATAGGCTTAGCTGTACTAGTTGCTTGATATCTGACCTCTATTAACAAATGCACCCAGCACCCTGATTTAGCCACGATGTCCTGGAATCAGATCCAGGAGGAAGAAGGGATGGAAGAAGGAGTAAGCAGATGAGGATATGCACTGAGACAGTGGGACAGTGAAAGGGAAAAGCTCCTCTTTGAGAATGTGAGTGGTTTTATAATGTTCCTTGCTGACTGCTGTTTTCCTCTACATTTTTCATACCTGCAATATCACATTTCTAATAAGGGAAGAATATTTTTAAAGGTGTAACAAACAGAAACGCAGGGGAAACAATAATTTCTATGATGTTTTGAAAAATCATGCTCATGTGAAAACCCTGCTTAACCACATGACAGCGATTCATGCAAAGACCAAATGGTAGGATCCCATTTTTAAAATTCATTTTCTAGAATGTTATAACTTTCACTTTGTGTTGTTGTTGCTTATAGATGCAGTATGCATGGTACAGCATCATCAGGCTATGTGATACAACACGAATGACAGCTGCTATGGTATACTGTGCTAAGTTAAGGTATACAGCTGTCCAGCAAACAGCCAGAAATGGGTTGGCAAATAGTCAAGCCAATCATCGATAAATCAGCTGTATGCAACTGGCAATCAGGATGCAATCTGACCTGGTACGAGTTTGAACATCTCTAAGCAGAACCAAAACATCACTGATTCGTCTTGATACTATTGCTGTCATTTTGGATTCAGGTAGGGAATCTAATCTGGGCAATGAGCAATATTAATGCATAAAATGTGGTGATTTACATTAAAAATAATACAATTTGTCAGCTTTCATATCATTAACACAGGTTTATGAAGTACTAAGGATCTTGTAAACATTCTTTCTGCTTCCTCACTGGGGCAGAAGAAGGCTGTCGTTTTGTGGTATTATTATTATTTTTAATGTTAAACTAATCCACAATGACCTCTTCTACATCTGTTCCACCCTTTAGGTATAGTGTGGACTTTCAAACAATCAAGGCTGCCAGTACTGTACTTTATGCTTGCATGGAGAACAATGAAGTCTGAACAAAGCTCTTACATACAATCACAATACAAATGTTAAACAAAATAATAGCATTCAGAAGTAATGAGACTGCTGTAGCAAAGCCCATTGTTAACATCCTCTTGTTTTGTTGAACAATATGGAATTTGAAGTCTTTTTCCGACAGTAAATATTACATAAATATTGAGTTCAACTTTCTCAATGAGAAAGCATCCAGTTTTCAAGCCCATTTAAGAACAAAAATCAGTCCTAGTGAGGAATTTAAGTAGATTATTTGGAAATAGTATAAGCTTTCAGAAATGGTATTGCAAATAAATCGGCGTGGGGTGATGGTCAAGGATGTTGGACCCATATCTGGGAGACCGTGGGCTGAATCCCCATTCATGCCATTGAAGCTCGCTGGGTGACCTTGGGCCAGCCACACTCTCTCAGCCGAACCTACCTCAGAGGGTAAAATGGAGGAGGATAAAATAGAGGAGAGGATAATTATGTAAACCGCTTTGAGTCCCCATTGGAGAGAAAGATATAAATGAATAAAATGAAATAAATAAAATGCAACCCAGTGCATGCTGACTCAGAGATACATTCCATTTGGGGCTACCAACTTCCAGGTGGGGTCTGGAGTTCTCTTAGAATTACAACTGATCTCCAGAATTACAGCTGATCTCCGGAGAAAATGGCTGCTTTGGAGGGTAGCATACTTCAGCCTTCCTCATCTGTAGCGTTACCAGGATGAATATGGCAACTGGCAGGAGGGCTGGGGGAGGGGACACTGAGGTGCCAGCAACATCAGCAACATTGCTACCTCACTGCTATGTAAAACTCAGAAGTGTAGCTCTAGGACAAAGGGTAGGTCTAGGAATTGGTAAAATTGGTAAAATCAGAAGTGATGTAATGATGTCAACACATCAATTTTAAAATTATTTTTCTCCTGCCATCTCCTGCCATTAGACACTGTAAGAGTCTAATAACTTCTCCTCCAAAGAGATTCAAGCCCACATAGCATTGCAGATTCGTACTAAGAAAGTTGGATTTTTAGAGTGTCTTTTTCACCACTGAAAGATTTGGTTGGGTCTAACCTCCCCCCCCACCCACACACACACACAAATGAATTTTTAAAGACTAAAATGAACCTAAAACAAAACCTGTGCACATTCCTATCCAGAATGCAGTGACAAAACAGCTGAAGAAGAAGTGTTGGTTTTATATCCCATTCTTCACTACCCACAGGAGTCTTGGAGTGGCTTACAATTGCCTTCCCTTCCTCTCCCCACAACAGATACCCTGTGAGGTAGGTGGGGCTGAGAGAGTTCTGAGAGAACTGTGAGTGACCCAAGGTCACCCAGCTGACTTCATCTGGAGGTTCTCCAGATTAGAGTACACTGCTCTTAACCACTACACCATGCTGATGGGCACTATCTGAAGAGAAGATATATTCCTATTCTCAAACAATTGTACTATCACCCAGTTTCTTGATCCCATTAAAAGAACACACTACAGCCTTTAAAGCTCATAGTTTGCATATATGATACCTGAAGCAGCATCTCATATTTCCATGTGGAGCCCTTAATTGCTACAGGAGAAGGCCTGGTACATGTACCTCCCCTTCAATTGTGCGGTAGCAGCCAGTGTTTTAAACTTAAACAACTTAAAAACTGATAAATCATCAGACATGGCATACATCCGAGAGTTCTGAAAGAACTCAGATGTGAACTTGTGGATCTCCTGACAAAAATATGTAATCTTTCATTAAAATCTGCCTCCATTCCTGAGGACTGAAAGGTAGCTAATGTCACTCCCATCTTTAAAAAGGGTTCCAGAGGAGATCCGGGAAATTACAGGCCAGTCAGTCTGACTTCGATACCGGATAAGTTGGTGGAAACTATTATTAAGGAAAGAATTAATAGGTGAACACATAGATGAACAAAAAGTACTGAGGAAGACTCAGGATGGGTTCTGTAAGGGAAGATCTTGTCTCACTAACCTGTAAGTGTTCTTTGAAGGGGTGAACAAACATGTGGACAAGGAGGACCCAATAGATGTTGTTTATCTTGACTTCCAGAAAGCTTTTGATAAAGTTCCTCATCAAAGGCTCCTAAGTAAGCTCAATAGTCACGGGATAAAAGGACAAGTCATTTTGTGGATCAAAAACTGGCTGATTA
>NW_015161415.1:741338-862499 GCF_001447785.1 Gekko japonicus | reverse complement strand
GAGTGATTAACACATGGAATTCACTGCCACAGGAGGTGGCGGCGGCTACAAGCATGGACAGCTTCAAGAGGGAACTGGATAAACATATGGGGCAGAGGTCCATCAGTGGCTATTAGCCACAAGGTATAGATAGGAACTCACAGGCTGGGGCAGGTGATGCACTTTATTTTTGGTGCTTGGGGAGGAGCAACAGTGGGAGGGCTTCTAGTGTCCTGGCCCCACTGATGGACTTCCTGATGGCACCTGGTATTTTTGGCCACTGTGTGACAGAGTGTTGGACTAGATGGGCCATTGGCCTGATCCAACATTGGCTTCTTTTATGTTCTTATGTTTTATTGTCTTAGTAGTTCTTTAGGATGCCTTGCCAAAAGAGGTTTGGCCAACTAACTCCCTTCCTTTAATTAGAAGACTTATTAAAACCATATTTTTTTCAGGAAAACTTTTATAATCAAACAGCTTTAGCAGAGTGGTCTGTTTTAATAGTCTACACTGTTTATGTTTATTTGTTCTTATTTTATTCCATTTAATTGTTTTGTACTGGTTTTATTCTATTTCTTGTAAACTGTTGTAAGTCCTTTTTATGATCAGGAAATGCGATCTACAGATGCAAGTTAGAAAGCAATCATAAATATAATTAAATAAATATGTGGTTGTTGTCCGTATGATTATAGCGATTCTTTCTTCACACTTATATGCACATTGAAGATAGATTCAGGTGTGTTGGTCTGAAGCAAAATAACACAGTTTGAGTCCAGTGGCACCTTTAAGGCCAACAGAGCTTTATTCAAGGTATAAGCTTTCATGAAATGTGCATGCAGATGCAAGCTTATACCTTGAATGAAACTTTGTTGGTCTTAAAGGTGCCACTGGACTCAAACTTTAGTATATGCACATTATCACTGGTGACATGATATAGTTTTGCCGTGATGGTATAGAAAAGCCTGGAATCCTGGCCATTTCTCTCTAAAACTCACAACTGATAACCCATTGTTTCTGTTTCATATAACAGTATTAAGCATTTATACACTGTTTGCAGGACTTCACATGCACACTCTTTATTCAGTCATTATACTTTCTCTGCCATGTTGGTTAGAATTATTATCACCATATTGCAGCTGAGAGGCAGAAGCTAAGAGAGAAGGGCTTGCCTGAGGCCACCAGTGTTGACAGCTGTAACGGACCCCACTTTTAAAAGCTTAGAAGAGCTGTACATACTGTGAAGGGTTAATTCTTCACAGAAACAGAGCCCTGAGTGACAGGATGCTCCAAGTGATCTGATTGGTTAGCATCAGCTGAGCAGAGAAAGACTTGAGAGCTGAATGCTGAGAAGAAATTCAGTCTGAATTCAGCCCTGACTGAGTGCAGTTTTAACACAGATGGAGTACTGGGGAGGTTGGCAAGGAAGAGTGGGTAGTTAGGCAAAAATTCCCATTTGGGCCAAGGAAAGTCAATAGATATTCTAGTGAGATAAGAATTTCCCTATCCAGTCAAAACAGGGAGACAGCTCTGAAAAGTGGAGAGATCCCTGGTCTGGTGTGGCTAGAGACTGCCTTGTAAAATCTTAAGAGTCCATAAAAACTCAAGGCGAGTATTGATGTGTTTAGAGAAGGAGTTTGGGTACTGAATAAAGTGTCCCAGCCTTCTGGAAACCAAAACAGTCAGTGAATACTCAAAGAAAGTGTACTGGAGTGTTTGGGAAACACTAGAAAAAAAGCCTCTCATCATAAAGAATTTAAGTCACTGTGAATAGCTCAAGAAGCTCTCATTAGACTGTAGTCTACGCATCTACTGATTTTACCTCAGAGTTATTTATTTGTGTTACCTCAGAAATTTTACCCCTGATTTCACCTGACCTTTCCCCCTCTATGTTGAATAAAATATTTTGTTATTTTTGAACTTCCAAAAGCCTTGGTGCCATTTCAGTTGTTTAAGTTAAGGCAATCCTTCCCTCAAGTTCCTAGGCTGAGCCAGCAGTAAAATATCATACTGTGACAGGGTGGGACAGTCAGAGTTCTTCAGGAAAAAGAAAACAGATGACTAGGGCAGCTCAGTCACAAAGGGAAAGAAAAATGGAGGGGAAATCTTGCCTCTGAGGGAGGGAAGAGGACAGGTGTGTCATACCAGCCCTCCACTTTCATCTGCACATCCTTCCCTCCCAGTCTGAATGTATGTACTGCAGATGTAACACCATGAGCAAGTCCCATGAGGCAAGCACAGAGATGGGGAGCACCAACAGAACCAAGTTTGGTTGCCTAGCAACAGCCACTGAGGGAAAAGTTAGTCCCACAGGAGCCAAGAAGGAGGAGTGTCTTCATCAGGAGAGTCAGCCATTTTAACAGTTTATTCTGTGAGGGAAGAGTGTCCAGGCTGGAGTGGGTGGGGGAGAGGAGTGGACCCAGCCCCCAGCCAATGACATGTGAGTACTCTTGAGTGGCGGTTGATGAGCCAATGGCTGATGGAACGCACTGCACAGCCAATGGGAGGGCTGGAAATGGCCAGTACATAAGGGAATTATATATACAGGATTGCTAAGCTATAGAGACTGTAATGTATAGTGATATCCTTTTAAATTGTTCAATAAACTTTCATATATTTTTACAAAAATCTGCTTTATTTGTGTGCATTTAACCTCAAGGACCCACAGGGCTGGGTGCTGCTCAGGTAAAAAGGAGTGGTGACCCAGGGGAACCCAGGCTTGGGTCTCTGACATGCTGTGATATCTGAATGAGGGTTTCTTGGCAGTTTGGAATTTGCTTCCTCTTTACAAACCTCCGGTTTCGTTAAGATTGTCCCCAAAATCACCACCAATCACATGGGCAGTGTGGCCAGTACAGGGTGAGACTAGCCCACATTGCTATGTACTTTCAGCCCCCAAATCACCATGAATTGGCTGGACAGCAGGGCCATCTCCTTGACAGCTGGCATGATTTCCTCAGAATGTGGCTTCTCTGCCATGGACATCAAGCCAGTTGCAAGAAGTCCCAGGGAACTGGGGAGAGAGACCCGTCCTGGACCCTAGATCACCTAGTGACATCCCTGCATATGATGCTGACTTTTGAAATTAGACATCAGTATAGTAAAACAGTGCTGTTTTGAGGCAAAGCAAATAGTTTTACAATCCACCAAGTAATGTGTTACAGCATTTAGATTTACTACAGTACTCTTAGTGCTACCTATGAAGGCATTATGCAAATGAAACATATGAAAAGGCATTATATTTACAGTGCACATGTGATGGAGAGCACTCCTCATTGCTTGCTATTTCACTTTTTATAAGATACAGATACAACCAATCTTGATAGACCCATTTAATAAAACACACAAAAAACAGCATTTTGAAGCAATTGCTATCAGAATGAAATGAGTAATGACTGTGTCCAAAGAAGCATAGCCAAGATTCACCTCCGCCATCATTTGTGGTGAGGGAGGTGAGGGAGGCTGGAAGGAGGCATGGCTTGGCCACATGGTGCCCTCCGGCAAGGGGTAAGGCTATACATCACATCGTAGATGCGTGCTATGGGAGACCAACAGGCTATTTAAGGGAGCCCATGCAAACCACCGCCCTCTGTTCTTCGGCTCACTGGCTTCCTCCTGCTCCATTCCACCACAGTGTTTTGGGACCATGTGCTTCTATGGTGGCCTGCAAGCTCATTTTTTGGATGTTTGGCAGAGTTTAAAAGGACCCTCTACTTTTGTCCAGCCACAACAGGGGACTGTCAGCAAGCCTTTTTAGGAGTGGTGCTTCATGGCTGTTTCTTCTCTTTTTAATTTGTTCAGGAGCAGTTCTCTGCAGTGACTTATTGTTTTGTTTTCTCTCGTTTTCCTGGCGTTGGAAGGGTTCCTTCAGGGATTTTGCTGCACCGCTTTTAATTTTGCTGGGGACTGCAGGGGATGGGGGTGGGGGTGGCTTGCATCGGTATTGCCCCTTATGGTATCAAGTTGTTTCAGGGAGCAGTTACTGGGGTCTCTTGCTTGCTGTTTTCTGTTTAACTGCATAGTTTGTTTGTTCCGTATTTCCTTCTCCTGGAGATTGTGTAGCAGCAGCTTATTTACATGGACATGCTGCGGCAGCCATTTGGGGCATGCACCCCCCTCTATATTTTAAAGTCCATTTGTAGTGGTTCCATTTCTGTATACAGTAAAAAACATGGTGATTTCATAATCAGCATTTGTCATAAGAATGGATATAATATGAATAGGCCTGGCAGCAGTAGAGTTGCCAGGTCCCCCGGCCACTGGCAGGGAATGGGGGGGGGGTAAGGCTGCCAGATCCAGGCTGGGAAACTCCTGGAGATTTGGGGGTGGAGCCTGGGGAGGACAGGGACCTCACCGGGGTACAATGCCATAGAGTCCACCCTCCAAAGCATCCATTTTTTCCCATGGGAATCTCTGTAGTCTGGAGATGAGCAGGTCCCACCTGGAGGCCACCTGATTTGCATGACTCAACTAGGCCTGGCTGCTTGCTGCTGTCCATCAGCAGTCACCCTATGAAAGACAGTGTGGTGCAGCAGTTAGAGCTTCAAAGTAGGGTCTGCTTTGTGAGGAACATACTTTCAGCCTAACCAACCTCACAGAGTTGTTGTGCAGATAAAAAGAAGGAGAGAATAATGTAAGCTGCTTTGGTCCCCACTGTGGAGAAAGACTGCAATTTTCCTTGGTAGAGGCTGCGGGGGAGGTTGTAAGCAGTGGGGTACTGCAGGGCTCAGTACTGGGTCCAGTGCTTTTTAACTTGTTCATTAATTATTTGGAATTGGGAGTAAGCAGTGAAGTGGCTAAGTTTGTGGATGACACCAAGTTGCTCAGGGTAGTGAGAACCAGGGGGGATTGTGAGGCTCTCCAGAGAGATCTCTTGAGGCTGGGTGAGTGGGCGTCAATGTGACAAATTGGTCTTCAATTGGCCAAGTGCAAAGTAATGGATATTGGAGTCAAAAATCTTAAATATCTTAAACATCAATGGGTTCCGAACTGGTGGAGACTGACCAGGAGAGAGACCTTGGAGTCATGGTAGATATCTCAATGAAAATGTTGATCCAGTGTGTGACTGCAATTAAAAAGTCAAATGCTATGGGGAATTATTAGGAAGGGAATTGAAAACAAATCAGCCAGTATCATAATGCCTCTGTATAAACCGAGGTGCGGCCTCATTTGGAATACTGTATACAGTTCTAGTTACTGCACCTCAAAAAAAGATATTATAGCACTGGAAAAAGTACAGAAAAGGGCAACTAAGGTCGCGTTCATACGAGCCATTTTGGGACGGGAGTGGGCCGGATTGGAAGCGCGGCAAACGGGAGCGATCCGACGTTAACATCTACCTGGCGATGTGCACCTGTCTCAGATCCGGCCCTTCCCCCGATGAAGCGCAGCAAAAATGCACCACCTACCTTCGGTGGTTCATCCATTTGGGCCGCATCATCCTGGTCGTGGGATCGGCGGTGCGTCTTGCCGCCACCACATCCCCGGCCCCCTGCCGTACTGCGCATGCTCGAGGATGCGCAGTTCGGCAGCCTCCCCCTCGCATCTTCCTCCCGGCATCTGATCGTGCCGGGGAGCAACGATGCGCGGCTAATGGGCTCCGTGGGATCCCGCCGCGGCGTTTCTTTTTGGGCGCGGCTTTTAAAAGCTGCGCTTCACCCCGTGTTTTCCCTGCCGTGTGGCAGGGGCCTAAAATGATTAAGGGGACGAAATACTTTCCCTATGAAGAAAGGTTAAAGCACTTGGGGCTCTTTAGCTTGGAGAAATGACGACTGAGGGGTGACATGATAGAGGTTTACAAAATGATGCATGGGATAGAGAAGAGAAAGAAGTACTTCACCCAAAGAGTAATTAACACATGGAATTCACTGCCACAGGAAGTGGTGGTGACCAGAAGCACCACTTGCTTCAAAAGCGGATTAGATTAACATATGTAGCAGAGGTCCATCATTTGCTATTAGCCATAAGGTATAGATGGAACACTATGTCTGGGGCAGTGATGCATTGTATTCTTGGTGCTTGGGGAACAACAGTGGGAGGGCTTCTGGAGTCTGGCCCCACTGGTAGACCTCCTGATGGCACTTTGGTTTTGGCCACTATATGACACAGAGTGTTAAACTGGATGGGCCATTGTCCTGATCCAGCATGGCTTCTCTTATATTCCTTTCTTCTTACACTGATCAATAAATCCAAGGCTCACCCCAGTTGGTCCTAACCAGCCCAGAGAGACACAGACCATCACAAAACCCAGGATCCAAATCCTTTAAGGTAAGCGATTAAAGTGATTAAGCAATTGTGACACATCTGGCTCAGATTCTACCCATTAACAAGATATCCTCTTCATTAACACACATCAGTGTGTGATATTAAACACAATGGACTTAGTTTTACATAAACAGATGTTAAATTTTAACTTTATATTTAAATTCAAGGCCTTTAAAAACAAACCAGACTTGCTAAACAAATTACTTTCAGCTCAAGTCCTAGAAAAAACTGGCAGGATAATATGCTATTTTTTGCCTTGATAGTTTCTTCTTAGTCCCACCTATAATACCTATGAATATCCCTTAAAAAGCCACCAACATCAAACAAAGGGGGGGGGGAGAGATTAGAAGGACATTATGTCTTCCCTTTTCTGTTGATTGTAGCTTTAAGTACAAATATAGTGCTTTGGGATGGACACTCAATGAACTTCAAATCACAAAAGCTTATTCTAGAATCAGTAGTTTTTAAGGCATCACTGGACCTGTTTTATTTTAAAAGGATGACTATGTAGCTGCTATAATTATTAAAACTGTTGGATAGCAGTAGCAGCAGCAGAGTCCCAGTGTCCTAACATTCAGTAACATTCATTGTTTAATGAGGTGATAGTAGGCAATTTGATAGGAACTGAGAAAAACATCTGTTTGCCTCTGTTCACAGATAAAATGAACCAGACTCAGAATCCAGGAAAACATTTGTCTGATATATTTTACTGGTGAGAAGAGGTGAAATAGTTACATTTCTCTCTTTCAGTCTCTCTCCTCTCCTTTTTTTATATAATTATGATTCTTCTTTCCTGCTCCAGTTTTTTTGTAGTTGCTGCAGAATATATTTACAAATGAGAACAATGTAAAAAAGTCAAATTCTTTTGTCATTTCCTCCGCTCTGTTTCCAGTTCACAAAATATGGAATAGGATAATTAAGAACAATGAGTGCTCTTGTGTCCAGTCTGTTTTTAATGATTATTGAGTTATTTACAAATTTGTGAGCCTCAGCCCAATTACTTAGAAATTGGTTTCTCCTAAAACAATGGAATGGTTGCACGCACCAAAACTGTCATTATTCACAATGGATATTCCCTAATCTCTGTTATCTGTTAATAGAACACTGTTGACCGCATTTTGGGTTCCACGAAGAAGCTGAGACGTTGTTAGTGTGCATGCAGTAGAACTACACAGAGTACAGCTATCACTGTTGGGGGTTTCATTCTCCAGGCAGGAGTAAATTACTTACTTACCTATTTGTTTACAACATTTTATGATACCTTTCCACCCTATCAGGGTCCAAAAGATAGTGAACATAAAAACATTAAAATATTCTCTGCAATTAAAAAACACAGTTAAAATTACAAAAGAATTCAGTTAAAAACACATAAACAAAACACTAGAAGGAAGGCCAGTAACCCCTATTGCGGGGTATGCCTTTGGGTGGTATGCCAGACAAAGCAAAAAAAACCCTCTTCACCTGCTGGCAAAAGACACCAATAGAGGGAGACAGGCGAATCTCCCTGGGGAGGGAGTTCCAAAGCTTTAAACCTCTGAATTGTGGCAAATGAATGTGGATTCTAGTGCACATTCATACAAAGGCATGCACATTGCCCTGAAATGCCAGTCACTGCCTTAATTATATATCCAGATAGTAAATGGTGCTGAATATCTTTGGAAATGGCATCTGTTCTATGAATGAGATTAAGCATTCTATTGAACATCTTATATTTTTATGTTTTAAGTAAAGTGTAGTACTGAGTTTACTAAAGCTGACAGTCAGTGTGACATTCAGTCATATGTATCTTTTCCACAATAAGGGGTTGTTGTTGTTGTTTTAATGAAAAGCAGTGCAGGAGGGGAGATCTGTAAAATAAACTAAAGGATGTGTGGAGTGAATGATTAATTCTTTCTTTCTGGCTATTTTTCTGCTAAAAATTATTCTCCTTCACACAGGGACAAAAGACAAGAACCTTCACCAGTTTAAACTCTGTTCATGTATCATTCCATTGATTTATGTATGTGTGATTTTTTTTAAAAAGTCATGCGGGTGTGATATACATTAAATTTAAATTTAAAGATTGCACTTGCAGCTTATCATCACATTCCATTTTTGTACATATAGCTAAAATATCAACATTATAACAGAGGAAAGTAGGCGGTAGTTGATTCATAAACATATAAATAACTTCATATCAGTAAACAAAATATTGCTGAGTGCAAAACTGATACAAAACATTTATATTAACCCCACCAAGGTTTGAACTTTTCCAGATGGAAATATTCTTAATAGCGAATGGAATTAGCAAGCATTTAACCTTTCAGAATTTGTTCCCATTTCAGAAACTTACTAGCATAATTATCACATTGTTTACTTCACTAACTGCAGAAAAGGCAAAGCTTGTACCTTGTCTACACATTAAAGCATGCTTATTCTAGCTGAATTCTGGCAGCATTTACAGACAATTAGTAATACATGAAGTATTATGGAGTGATTGCTAAAGACCATGCAATATTAGAATTGGTGTTAAGATCTGAGATTACAGCATTTATCTTCAGATGCAAATGACTTTGCTCGATCCATGTAAAATTCAGGAACATTTTTTAAACCAGTACTAGCCAAGAGTACCATACATATCAAACAGTGAGAGTCCATAAACTCCCCAGCAAGAAAGTTCATAAAACTCACCAAGAGATTGCAAATTGGCATGCAGTGATACACTTTTTCTTCTCCTGATTTCCACCACTGAGATCATTAGTATTTTTCCAAAGATGTATATTGCTGGTGGTAATATAGAATGCTTAAAGCAATGCTGTCTGAACTTCCTCTTGACCTATTAGGCTATATATTTGCAGTAAGATTTCTATTGTTTACAAAAAGTGTACAGTTAATTTCATTGGTAATCTTTAGCACTGTAAACTATAACCAGTAAAGTAGGTTTATTTGCCAAAAACATGACATGCTCATTACAGGCTTTTTCTTCATTCGCACCCAAACTCAAAAAGGTCTCGAATAAAACCAGTAAAGTTACACAATGTTTTATCTATACAATTTCTTCATTTTGCTGTTTTCATTATTTGTTGCTAAATGTGAACAAGAGTAAAAATTATCACTGGATTGATTACACGGACCTTTGCAACTCTTTGTAAAGAGTTATTTCAGATACAACCAAGGAAATGGGCTATTCTACATTCTATATTTTCCCTAGATCAAATATGGAAACATAAGCAACCTGACTAGTATGGACTGCAGCAACAGGTTTTTTTAATCTGTATAGTATATCTATCCTGTCCTTCCTCCAAGCAGCTCAAGGCAGCATATGCAGTGAGGTAGGTTAGACTGACAGAGGGTGTGATTAGGGCTGCTAAGCCTCTGGTGGCTATGCAGAACCCCTCACTCCCAGATCCCATTGCCCACCACCGCGTGGACTAGCTGCAGGAGGGAAAAATATTAAATGTATCCTTGTGAATGTGAATGTACAGGAAGCTCTTTCTAGAAGTGACAAAGGATAGCTCTAGAAATTGCTGGAAACTTTATGGCTTTGCCATACAACATGCCATATCTGGCAATTCCTACAGCTACCCTTTGTCACTTCCATGGTCACTCTAGGAATTGCCTGAAACTCCATGGTTTTACCATACAGTTCCCAGAGATTCCTACAGTTACCCTTTGTCATTTTTGATAAGAACATCCAGAAAGTACATGAAGCCGCATTTTATTAGACATTTTTCTCTAGAAACACTGCATTCCCATCCACAGCCCTCCTACTAGTTGACAAGAACTGCCTGGTG
The DNA here is from genome assembly GCF_001447785.1 of Gekko japonicus. Classification (NCBI taxonomy): domain Eukaryota; kingdom Metazoa; phylum Chordata; class Lepidosauria; order Squamata; family Gekkonidae; genus Gekko; species Gekko japonicus. Next base: position 852,486 of record NW_015161415.1, on the reverse strand, counting down.
ACCCTAAAATGGGCTGGCCCAAAGTCATCCAGTAAACTTCATGGAAGTGCTGGGAAAAAATTTATTGGCTGCATGAAGTAATTTCTCTTGATTCGTCTCTTGATTTGGACCTCCCTTCTCTTTATCTTTGGCCAAATAATAAATGTGTTTGCAGGATCAAATCTTTTCAAAAAACCTATGTTTATGGAAATCTGGAGGTACTTTTTAAAAAAGTGTTTGTTGAATAAAATGCCCCAAGTGCTGGCCAGTGCAACAATTTTATCATGTTATACAGAAATAGAAACTTTCCTAATCTTCAGACCATGTACTATGACCCAGCAACATTTAAAAAAAAAATTTTTTTTCAACTTACTATACTGCCCTAACCTCTAGGGGTCTCTGGGCAGTTTACATATGTAGTGGTTCTAATAACCCTTTGTCCCTAACTTGGGCCACACATGGTAGGGGTGGGGGAGCCTACCAGCACCCAATTGGAGGGCCTCGTTGTTGTTTCGGCATGGCTGTTTTTTCCAGGCGATCTCTCTCGGCAACTTTCCCAGGTGGCTGTTGCTGGCGGGACCGCGCAGGCGCACGACTTCACGCTTGCTTCTAGACTCTGGCTCCTTCCGGTCAGGCTCTGCCACGCCTTGTGCTGCGTGTCATCAGGCGCCTCCCAGTCTCTCGCCTCTGTTGCCGCTGGTCGCACGATGGTCTGCTTGCCGCCAGGGATCGCTTTGTAGTGCTGCAGCCGCTGCATCGTCATCCACTTCCACCGCCAGATGCTTCGTTGCCGCCATTGCCACTGGTGATATTTGCCGCCGTCTGTGCCATCTCCACACTCGTCGTCGGAGGAGGGTGCCCCTACCCTTCTAAGGGTAGGTACCCATTCGTCTACTCGCATAGCTGTTAATTGCTTTCGACCCGCTGGGTGGGCGGAAGCTGGGACTGGGGCCGGGCACTCACCCCGGCCGCGGTGGATTCTCGAACAGCCACAATGGCTGTTCATAGTTGTTAATGCAGACATCCTACCGTCTGTGTCACCGCTCCCTTTGACCATCAGAGCTTCATGATTATTAGATGTTACCAGGGCCTTGAAATATTCTGTTGGTTTCCATTGCCTTTTGCATTGCAAAGCAAAACTCCAGAAGAGGATAACAGCAGCTCACTTCCCCATCTATAGTGTTGTTTCAGTTGATTACATTTTGGATTGTTGTTGTTTTGAACAGCACCTTGTCTCGAAATATAAGAGCACAAGAAGAGACCAGCTGGATTAGATGAAGGGTCCATTTAGTGTAACATCCTGTTTCTTTTATTTGCATTACCATGTCCAGAACCTAGAGACTTTCAGAAATACCATGATCATTAGATTATCTTCTGGTTCTCAAACCTACTGAAATAAATGCTTTAACTTTGCTAGAATGGAAGTTGCAGCTGACCACGTGAGATAGGGTTGCCAGGTCCCGCAGGGGGCAGGGGTTTGCCTGCTCAATGGGCCCCTTGTCCGCCAGCTAAGATCCAGCCACCAGGGGAACCCCACCTCCAAAGTGCCAGGATCGCAGGGACGTGCCCGGTGCAATAACATCACCCGGAGGTGACGTTATCACGCCAGGCACATTGCGGTGGGGACGTTCTATCATTCAAGGGAAAACTCTATGTTTTCCCCTCGAGTGATAGTGGCCCCACCCCCAATGTGCCCGAAGCAATGATGTCAGTTCTGGGTGATGTCAGTTCTGCATGTGCTTTGCACATGTGCTGAGGATGTCCCGAAGAGGGGCCAGGAATCCCCTGCTGGAATAAAAGTAAGACCTGGCAACCCTAACATGAGACCTTCCAAGCAATGTGAGAGTTCTGACACAGGGAACTGAGCAGACATTTCCAGGCCATTGTACCTTCTGCCTTCTCCCTCCTATGACAATATTGCCTTTTCACAATGAGCAAATGTGAGAAGAAGCATGGGTACAGCAGCTTCCTGCTGTTTATAGTAAGTACTGCTTTATAGTATGCAACTGTAGTATATGTTCTTAATCCTAACCAGACTAATTGATTTTCTAGACCTCACTTCCTATTTCCAAGACCACAATCAAAGCCAGTTAATACATCTATTTTTATATATACACTTCTCAAGGCCAGTGCAAACCATACATTGCCTTTCAACCAAAATTGATTCCCAATGGAGGCGTAAATATATGATAAAACAAAATAAGATAAATAAGAGCAGAAAAACAATTCAAACAATTCCACTTCCTAAGGAACATCACTGTAAAATATAAATATTCATATAAACTCCTTCATCTAAATCAAAGGTCCTGTGGAACAGGTAGGTCTTTCATCCCACATCTAGAAGGTCCCTGGAATATGCCACACTCAGTTTCTGTGGGAGAGTGTTCTACAGACAGCAACAGAAACAACGTTTCCTTGGGTCTCAGACTCTCAGCCAGCCAAATAGACAAGGCTATTTCACTTAAGCAGATCTCAAGTACTGGATCAACCAATATGGGTGGAGACAGTTACTGCTGGATCAGACCAATGGTCCATCTAGTCCAGCATCCTGTCTCACAAAGTAGCCAATCAGTTCCTCTGGATGACCAACAACAGGGCCTCCCCCTTATGTTGTCTCCTGGCACTGGGATTCAGAGGATTAGTGTCTCTGAATGTGGAGGTTACCCTTGATAGACTTATCCTCCATGAATTTATCTAATCCCCTTTTAAAGCTGTTTATTCCTGTGGCCTTTAGGCACTGACTGACCAAACCATTTCAGAATTTAAAGGTCAAAGCCAGAACTTTGTATGCGACTTGGAAGCTACTTGGAAGCCAGTCCAGATGAAATAACACTAGCTTAATACAAGCTCCATAACACATACCAGTAAGAACTCACACTGCTGGATTTGATACCAATTGCAGGTTGTGATCTGTTTTCAAGGGCAGCTCCACACATAGTGTGTTATAATAGTCAAGTCTGGATGTGACTAAGGCCTATGAGGCTGTGGTGTGGTTGGTTTTCTCCAAGAATGGGCACATGTCATAACATTCTGGGCAACTTCTGAACCTCTCTGTCAAAGGAAAATGTGTCCAAAAGAATCCCCTAGCTGCATATTGGAGCTTTCAGGGGGAGTGCAATAATCCCATCCAGAACTTGTTGAACTCTGCTTTCTGGATCCCACCCCCAGCACTTCTGCTTTGTTTGGATTAGGTTTTAATTTACTAACCTTGTCCAGACCACTTAAACCTGTAGCTGCTGAAATCTATATTATAGAGTATTAAAATTTGAAGCCAACTTCCTGTATAACTTGGAAAAGGTTCAGCCTACATCAAGCTTTCCGCTGTTCTTTTAGCTAAATGTCAACTGATCATGTCATGTCATCTTCTGGTAAGCCTTGCATGTAAAGTTCATGACTGGCACATAGAAATATAATCAAGAGAGATCTATCTGATCACTTTAGCTCTTGATGGCCTTGCCCCACAATTTTTCTAGCTTTATATATGATTAAATTTCTCCCTATGACTTTAATTCTACCACCCTGTGCACCTCTCTTGATTCCACCCATTTCTATATGTTGGCTTTTATAGCTGGAATTTTCTACCAGAACATCTATTATGCTACTTTTCTAGTATTTCAAACCCATTTTTCCCTATGAAGGCTTTGGAATAATCTCATCATTCTCATTCCCAACTGAAACATTGTATGAAAACAACCAACTGAATTTTCTCACAATAAGAGAAAATTCTTAGCTAGCTTCTGAACTCTTCCAGTAGCCTTTCCATCATTTCTTGCCTCCCCCAATTTAACCCTTCATAAAAGAGCCTTTCTCTTATATTTACGTCACTCTGTAAAAAATGTGCATGACTTTTCCTTGCTATCTTGATTGGTTTTAACTTTTTGTTTATTGTCAGTAATTTTGATTATATATTACTTGTATTTTTAATCTGTTGTAAATCTCCCAGAGCCTGCTTGCAGGGTGGGCAATTCATAAGTTTAATATAATAAATAAATAAAATAATGAAAACAAATAAACAATCATCATCATACCACCAGAATTTCATTCTTCTTTGAAATACTGTATAATTCAAGAATTTAAATACTGGACTCTTTCATTTTGGCATAATCACCAATATTTAGTACTTCAGCAAAATATAGATAGTATATAATAGAAGCAGTAGTAGGTTACCGCCTATTTGGAATTAGAGTAACAGTAAAAAGGTTTTATTCATCTTTATTTTGGTTTGACTAATAATAATAATAATAATCTTTCAATTTATTAATCGCTCAATCCTGCAGAGCTGCTGGCTCTGAACAATTTACAATTACACATTCACAAGGGACTAACAATGATTCATAGGGGTAAGGGAGGACAACACATATAAATCTTTAAATCGCACATGTTCGCAGCCGACGGGGATTTTGTTTCAGCTGTAGACTAGACATGTTCCAGACGGCATTTTTCCCTCGGCTTGGCTTGATGACGTCAGCTTTTCTCCAGGACTCTAGAACTGCTTCGAGTCACAACGCCGCACTGCCACTGCCTGGCCGGAATGGCCCATTACAGGCTTCTTGATGCCGAAGCGATCTTTCTAGGCTTCCGATCTTATGAGTAGGACATTCCGTTCGCTGGCTAACACCTCCTCCACCGGGGGGGTTTAGTGTGCCCACCCTCTCTAAGGAGTGGTACCCATTTTATCTACTCGCCGAAGCTTTCGAACCACTGGGTGGACGGCAAGCTGGGGACAAGGCTGGTAGCTCACATCAGCACGGGGCTAGAACTGACAGCCGTTCTGTTCAGCTCAGATGTTACTTATAACCAGAGGATAAATCCCCTGTGCCACCGCTCCCCTTAAATCATTATACATCCTTGAGTTGCTCTTTCTTTAGCATAAAAATTTCTCATTTCTTCCTAGGTTGTTTAAATCTTAATTGCAACGTTTAGTGTAATAAATGCATATAAATTAGTGATGGAACAGCTTCTCTCTGCTCAATTCAGAATTAACTCAGTAATTTTATATGTTTTTTCAAATAACCTTTGAGAGCAGGAACTCACCGTTTTTTCCAAGAGTTCTCTTCTAACTCATTATGTTGACTTTACATTATCATCTTTCCTTATTGTTTTCAACTCTTCCACAAGAATTAATCTATTTTTTAAATCCAAGTCCTTGACATTAGTCACACTTCAGAAGAGCTATACAAAAGGCCACAAAAGGTGATTTTAAGCTTCTCGTGAATTGTGTGCAAGTGCATGGAAACCTTCAAATCTTGAAAATAAAGTATACAATCTTCAATGTACATTCCATTCAGGGGGAGTCTTAGTGATTCCAAGGCCCTGTGCAAAAGTTCCCTCATACCACTCTGAACAAAAGTACAGTAAGTCCCCAAACTACAAACAGGTTGTGTTAGTAAGTCAGTAAAGCAGTAAAGCAGCAACAGCCCAAAGGCAGTTGCTTGCACAAAGGCAGTTGGAAACACATACCAGAAATTACTGAAGTTGGCAGGATTCTTGTTTTGTTTTGCTGCTCAGAGTAGGGCTGCCAAGTGGGGATGGGGAATCGGGCCCCGGGGGGGACTCCGCTCCCGAAGCTGCGTCACCGGAGGTGATGCAGCCACGTCGCTCATGTTGGGGGCGTGGCCCAGATCATTGGGGGGATTTCCCCTGACGATCTGGGCCACGCCCCCAATGTGAGCGACGTAGCACGTCCCTTCCTGTGACGTGCTGCCGTCCTGCGAGAGCCCAATGTGAGCGACGTGCACGTCCTGCGAGAGCTCCCGGAGCACACCAAGGATCCCCCGCTGCCAAGGGTAGGTACACTTGGCAACCCTAGCTCAGAGTCAGACATGTTCTGCACAAACAGGTCTCCCCACTCCTGCATTTGTACTCCTCTGCCTCTTTAGTTCGTTACCACAGAAGTTTTTGTAGTCCAAGGCGCAAAAACACAGTTTGTCCTCCCTTGTAGTGTAGCATCAGATGTCTCTGCTTCCAGGAATTCCCTTTCTGTCCCACAAGGGGGCAAACTGCATTTTTGCTCCCTGGACTACAAAAACCTCTGCAGAAATGAGCTAAAATGGTAGAGGAATACAAATGCAGGAGCAGGGAGACCCGTTTGTGTGGAAAACATCTTTTTGCCTCATCAACCCCCCCCTTTTCCATTTTGTCTTTACTCCCCTATCTATAAAAAGTTATAACTCCTCAACATCCCCCCCCCCTTCTGGAGTCTCCTGAGTTGACAAGTGAAAAGCAAGGGATTGTTCAACCTGAGACCCAGGGTCCATATTAAAGCCCCAGGAAAGGAGGGCAGAAATTTTCCTTCCTCACTTAAAACACCGCCATGGCAACAAATTGCTAAAATAATTACTCTGCAAAAGTGATACATATACATTATGGGGGGAATGGTCCTGGATTCCACTGTGGGATGGGACAGTATGTTTGGTCAGAGGGGAGGGAGAAGAGACATATGTTTGCCTACTTTGCTAATAATTTGAGAAGCATGCTGTCTTAAGTCTATTACAGCAAGGTTAAAACAGAATTATGTTTATTATGCTTGTGCTGCAATACGCTGTACTTCTTGAATACACTGCCACTGTACTTCTATCCAGTATTTCTCTCAATATACACACAAATCTGTGAGCTGTGAGCAAGACTTCCTAAACTCCTACACATTTCTGCAGGGGGCATCTCCTGCAGGGGGCGTCTTCCTGATGCCTTCTCATTGTGTGTTGGGTGAGAGGAATGAAGTTTGCATATGTGTACATGGGAAAGGGAAGAGAATTGGCAGGGTACACTTCCCAAGGAGGGAAATGTAGTGGAGAGCTGAGGTACACTCAAGGCCCTGACCCACTTGTTGTGCACAGGGGGAGGGGAAGAGAAAAAACACGAGCTGTATTCAGCCTCATCCTTTCGTCACTCCTCTCCATCCTCCTGAAAAGCTCCGAGTTACCCAACACCTCACTGCAATGGGGGATGGTGAGACATCGCTGTCCAGCTTCCTACCAGGACTGTTGCCACAGGCTCCTCAGCCCAAGCTGAAGTGGTGGAAGCTCCTCCCCAACATACTTTCTTTTCTTCCTTCCTGCTACAAACAGTTGTGGGCAAAACATTGCTTTCAGAGGTAGGGCTCTTCCTGCGGCTTCCTTTCTGAGGGGCCCTGTAGCCAGCCAGCCAAGTCTTTCCCCTCACTGCCTGGGGCCTTCCTGATCATTCTTTCTCTCTCCATATTTCATTCCTCTGCCTGCCTGCCCCCTCAGCTGCTATGGGGATCGGTGGGGTGGTGATGATAAAGAAGGCAGCAGCAAGTCTCCCCAGGGCAGCTGCCCTGGCTGCTCCATAGCTAGGACTGCTTATGGTTCCAGTTCATTCCTCAGCAATGCATTTCAGCAAATCCATTTCACAGATAACAAGAAAATAAAAACTTATCATCCCTGATAAATTGCAATAGATACAACCCAGCTCAATCTGCTCATTTTACTCCCTACGCCACTCCTACCCCCGGCCTGTGGCTTGTTCTTTATTACATTTCTTTTATATTGATTTTTATTTTTGTTAGTGGTTTCTTTTCAGTGTTAGTTTTGGAGATAAATTTGTATTGTGTACAGACCTGTGCAGGGAGGGGAGGCAGCATGCTATAGCCCAGTGCTATCAGATCTCAGACGCCAAGCAGGGCCAGTACTTGAAAGGGAAATCACCAAGGAAGACTCTGCAGAAGATGGGAATGGCAAACCACCTCTGCTTCTCACTTGCCTTGAGAGCGACTTGCTGGGGTCACCATAAGTCGTCTGCTACTTGACAGCACCTTAAGTCTGCTGCTACTTGACAGCCCACACCCACACCCACACCCACACCCACACCCACAGAGAGAGAGAGAGACGCTCGCACACCAGCGCACACACAGAGAGAGAGAGAGAGAGAGAGAGAGAGAGAGAGAGAGAGAGAGAGAGAGAGATTTGTGAATTTTTATACCCTATTTATCTAGTATTCTATCTGTACAATGTACGCCATTTGTACATATAATATACCTATAATGTATAATGTTTTCAAAAATGCATATATTTTTCAAGAAAAAAATAATATGAGAAAAAGAAAATATAATGGAAAACAAAGAATCACGGGTTTGATTTGCACAAAGGGAAACTGAAAGCAAAACGGGAATATTTAGGTCAGAACAGCAGGGATCAGAAATTCAATGCTATCCTTCTCTGGTATTCAACTTCAATTCACTACCATCTTTCCCAGACTTTTATTGAGGATATATTCCACCTAGAGTGTGCTATGTTTGTAAACTAAGGATTAAAAGTGGGCATGCAGGAAATTCATTCTTTTTTACCAACAATTTCTGCTGAATAGATAGATGACTCAGAACCAGTGTTCCCTCTAAGCTGAGTTAGTGTGAGCTAGCTCACAGTTTTTTAGCCTGTAGCTCACACATTTTTGTCTTAGCTCAGGAAGGATGGCTCCAGAGCAAACAGCTTGCTCACAACTTTAATGCCAGTTGCTCACAAAGTAGAATTTTTGCCCACATGACTCCACAGCTTAGCCTTAGAGGGAGTATTGCTCAGGACTGATCCAAATTTGGCCTGTGATGATTCTAGCCCTCCCTCGCTGATGTGAGGTGATGCTCTAGGTTTTTATTAAAATGTAGGATAGTTTATAATTAGGTTGGTACTTTGTGCAGAAAAAGGGAAGCCCTATGATTTCGGAATAAATCCACATAAGCAAGGATAAGAAGCATACATTCAGCCACCTCTTTGTGTAGTTTCACTTTTCATGCTGTGTGGCTTAATGTTCTGGCTTAGCTCTCAAGCACTGACTTGAACTCACATTCTCAATCTTTCTATTTCTATCCTTCCTGCAGCACCTCGTGTAACATCTCCATGGCATATGTAAGTTAAGTCACTGTGCTCTGGAAGCAATCAGGTAACAACGTTTGTATGAGAACCAGCACTAAAGTGACTCTAGCACCAGCTCAACCGTTAATGTGCTGTAATTTGCTCTTCAAACCTTAACTTATCCAAGCAGACATGAAGCCTTGCAATGTACTAATTCTACTTAGCTGCCATATTTCAGCTAAGAGAGACAGGAAGAAGCAGAGGGAGGAGATGAAAGACAACAGAGACAAGCCCATTAATTTATCTTCTATACAAGATGTGCTTTTGTCCAGTAGCCTTCAAGAAGCAGCAGGATGGCTGAGGATAAACTGAGAAAACACAACAGCTACGCAGGGGTTCCATTTGCTTTCACTGTTCATCTTGTCATCATGTGGTTATCCTGAATCTTGTTAATGCATGCAGTTTATGAGTACAGGCAAGCCCAGTGGGTTTGGGGAGAGAATGTTCTATGGACCTACTGAAGCAGAGAAATTACTATTGCCCCAATTGAACAGGGGGGCCACATTGAAATTGGGCTCTATCATCTGTGGACCTGCATACATCTGATACACACAACTTAGAACCAAGAAATGAAAGCACTGCATAAAAAGCAGAGCCGAATTACATTGCAAGTGGAGACACATATATGGAGTCATGTTATCACAACTGAGAGAAAAGTTAAACATCAGTTGCAATATTTTAGCGTTTGAAACAGAACAATGTAGAGAAGCCCCCTTCTGTAAAGAAGTGTGAATGCTTGATCACACCCAAGAATCACATCCAAGAATTATTCTGTGCTCCATTTTGCAACAAATGTACTTACATGTGGATTGTCAACACAGTCACAACAGAGGCTGGAAAAAAAGAAGTTGATACATATACCTGGGTCTGTATCACACAGATTTTATTTTTGGTTCTGTGCTACCTCAAGATGGATTGACAGGGAAAAAATGCCTTTTCTGTTGTGAATCACACATCTCCTACAAGATAGCATATTGTTTCCCTGAGGCTTTCAGAATCATAGCAAGGTGAACAGTTCTAAAGCAATGAGGTTCAAACAGAGAACAAGTGACACCTAGCTGTGGTGTGAAAATGGCAATCATGCCAAAATTGGAAGAATGTTGTCATCTGGAAGAGGAACCAGAGGCTAAACAGAGAAAATACAAGCACAGCTGTAAGTTACAGTGGGGATCTGATAATGGATTAAGAAAACTGTCTTAATCCACACATGTCAATTATTACTTATGATGACATCTTAGGGACACTTAAAAAAAACCCCTGAAAGTCTTATACAGGCTGTCAGTTGCAATTGCTGGAATGTCCCTCCATCGACCTAACAGCCTCTCTTCTGCAAGGCTGAAATTCTGATAGTAGTCGCTGGCATATAAATCTCTCACTGGGGCGGGGGGGGGGACAGTGCCGCCTTCTAGCTGCATCAAAAACCCAGACATCTGGCAAGTCTAGTTTTAATTTACATTGTAGCGATTAGTCAGATTTAAAGAAGGAAAACAAACACATTAGTTCATGTTGCAATAATTCCTGTGCAACCGTTTGGGCAGCTCATCTCAGCCAGCTTTGTAGCCTGGCAAACGCCACACCAATTTATGTGTGTGCTAAGCTGAGCAGAAGAACCCTGCCATGGTTCCCATTACTATCAAAATAATACCATGCCAAGGATCTCAATTAGCTGCTCCTAGCAGCATGGATTAGTATTAAAGTGCATGAGCAGAGAGTTCTCTTTCACCTTCTTTGAAAAACAGATTCCCAAATATATTTGACACCATCCTTACAGTAGAAACAAAGCTGTGTTTGCTGTGACATCAGCTCATACAAGCAGCTGCTGCCCCATATTGGCATCAACATGAGACACAGCGACTGGCATCAGGGCTAAGGACAAAACTGTACGTTTGCAATGTTTCACCCAATGGCTATTCTTCTGCAAAAAGTATGTGGAGAAGAAGTTTGGGGAGGTGATTATGTAAAAACTCAGAAGTCAATTCTCCCATTCCATTCTTTTGCTGTAAGTTACAGATTCCATGACTGCATTTAATTTTTTTAAATAAGGAAAACAAAAGATCTACCCCAAAACAATCCACAGTAACACATGTAGTATAGTTTGGCCCTGAATGGTAATGCAAGTACGATACTACCATCGTAGCTAGGGTTAGGATTAGAGGGCTTAGTTTCATGTTTGTGTGCATGGGGTTCATGTCAACACTGCTGTGTTTCCAGTAATTTTCTTCGTGCACATATAATGTGAGGGGGGGGAGAGGGAGGGAGACTGTAAATATGCAGTGGATTAGAGGAGAAACAGAGCAAGCGAAGGAGCCACTGTAAGCACATGCCAGATGAGACAGCTTAATTTTTGAAAAATAAAAAACCAAAGAGAAATTGTGTGTCCTTTAGTATGGTGGGGGTCTAAACAGGGACAAAAGGCTTCTGTGGGGTACCAGCATGGCAAACAGGCTTCAAGCGAGGAAGGAAACAGTGCTTCATCCATAAAGGGAGACTACCAGTGCAATCCTTAGCAGAGTTATACCCTGCTAAACTCTTTGAGCTCCATGGGTTTAGAAGGATATAACTCTGGTAAGGACAGCACTGTGCAATTATTCGTGGGGCATGCTGCAAAAGCCTGGATCCATGGACAAGCACAGCAATGGGACAATGGCTATAATGAGACATATTTTAGGATGTCTGTCAAGATTAGAACCTCTGTCAAACGGAATGGCTTTCGCTCCCTCAGTGATCATCTCCCCCTACAACTCCTCTATCAAGTTGAAGATTGCTGCTGTCAGCTGAGTGTGTTGATCACCTATGGAAGGAAAGCCTGCCTCAGTTCAATTCCTCTCAACAGCAAGTGACTGGTACTGTCAGTGCTAATAACAGAGCTGCAGGGATCTATTCTGTATTTCATTTTCAGGTGTTGAAAGCATCTTTCTAAACCCATGCATGCTTGATTTGGAAGAACAATGAGGATGTGGAATTATCTGCTGACTACAACAACTATGTGAAAATGTATATAATAAAAAACTCTTGGTACAAATTCTGGCATTAGTTTTGTGGCGTTGTTTGACTGCTAGGATAGGTATGGTATAGTCATGGTGTAGTAACTGCAGGGGCAGCCTTGAGACATCAAGTGTTTGTGTGGGAAATACCCATATCACACATAACCATACATTATGTTTCCCTGTTTCAAATGCTGTCAGCCAATATGGTATACTGCACAATCATGCAGAAACAACAAATACATCACAAAGGGAAATTAAGAACTGGAAATAAGCAAGTGAATAAATGTCTGGTAACTATCTGGTATATTCTTTTCAAATCCTTTTTTTTGGAAGTTTCTAATTTTGTGAGGGTCCTGACCTGTATAGCCAGGTTAACCCAATCTCATTATATCTTAAAAGCTAACCAGGGTCAGTCCTGGTTTCTACTTGAATGGGAGACAACCAATGAAGTCTAGGGTTGCTACATAGAGTCAGGCAATAGCAAGCCGGCTATGTTTGTTCGCACAGCCGAGAGGCAATTGGAGGGAGCAAGGCTGATGGGAAGAATAACAGGAATCCATATTAATTTGGAGAGAAAATGGCCACAGCCTTTATTAAGTACAACTGTAGGAGCAGTGGCACAGCACAGGGCAGTATCCACAATCAGGTGACCTATCTGTCAGCTGATAACACAACCCTTCACCCCAGCCCAGTTACTGGGAGAGTACCACAGCATAGCCAATCCAGGGGTCCCACCTGGGTGTCCACCATGTGGTTCCCTTGTCACTTGAGGGTTGTAGCCAGGTGCCAACCCCCCAGTCTAGGCATAATGTGGAGCCCTAAATACCCCCTTATGGGAGTCCCCAAACCAAAGAAGGCAGCCATGCCAGGTCAGTTTCCCCCAATTTGGATCTGGATTTGGGGGGCAGAGCCTGGGGAAGGAGGGGTTTGGGAGGGGATCCCAGTGGGATATAATGCCACAGAGTCCACCTTCCAAAGTGGCTATGGTCTGCGGGGGAACTGATCTCTGTAACCTGGAGACGGAGACCAGTTGTAATTCCAGGAGATCTCCAGCCACCACCTGGAGACTGGCAATCCTAGTGGTTATAAATGTGGAATTGTGATGGCCTTAGGTGAATACCTTAGTTCCAATTTATATCAAAACAAGAAGATAAGAGATTAAATTAATGTCCTGCCCTTCACTACCCAAAAGAGTTTCAGAGTGGCTTACAATCTCCTTTCCCTTCCCCTCCCCACTACAGACACCCTGTGTGAGGTAGGTGGGGCTGAGAGAGCTCTTTCGAAAACTGCTTGTGAGAGAACAGCTCTGAAAGAACTTGTAACTGACCCAAGGTCGCATCAGCAGCTGCATGTGGAGGAGTGGGGAATCAAACCCAATTCTCCCAGATTAGAGTCTGTGCTCCTAACCACTACACCAAACAATACTCTCTGGACCCCATTTCCTCAAATGTAAATGTATCCTCTGTTCGTAGACATAGATGTGTGTGTGTGTGTAAATGTAAAATTACAAAATCAGACACATTATGACTACCCCATCCACTTCCCTCCCTCAGAGGCAAGATTTTCCCTGTTTTTCCTTATTGACTGAGCTGCTCTAGTAATGCTAGAGCATTACTAGAGACCCTGTCACAGTACAATATTTTGGCTGTTGGCTCAGCCCAGGAACCTGAGGGAAGGATTGGGAGCCCCCTTTAACTTTAATGGCATTCAAGATGTTTTTATATTAAATTAACAAAATATTCTTTCAACATAGAGGGGAACGGTCAGGTGAAATCAGGGGTAAAATTTCCGAGGTAACTCAAAATAGATAACTCTGAAGTCAAATCAGTACATGCAGAGACTTTAGTTCTTATGTTTCCAGCTAATGAGAGTTTCTTAAGCTTTTCACAGTGAGCTAAATCTTTATGTTGAGAGGCTTTTGTTGCAGAGTTTTCCCAGACATTACAGTACACTTTCGTTGAGTATTCTCTAACACAGGGGTGTCGAACTCAGTTGTTATGAGGGCTGGATCTGACATAAATTAGACCTTGTTGGGCTGAGCCATGTGCAATGTTCCCTCTAAGCTGTGGAGTCTTGTGAACAAAGATTCTACTTTGTGAGCTACTGGCATGAAAGTTGTGAGCGAGCCATTTGGTGACTGCATAAATTAGTTTGCTTTGGAGCCATCCCTTCCTGAGCCAAGACAAAAATGTGTGAGCTGGAGTCTAAAAAACTGTGAGCTAGCTTACACTAACTCAGCTTAGAGGGAACACTGGCCATGTGTATCATAAAATGTAATGCCAGGAAGTGTTCCCTCTAAGCTGAGTTAATGTGAGCTAGCTTAGTTTCTTAGCCTCCGGCTCACACATTTTCGTCTCAGCTCAGGAAGGATGGCTCCAGAGCACGCTAATTCATGCAGTAGCCAAATTGTTCGCTCACAACTTTAATGCCAGCAGCTCACAAAGTAGAATTTTTGCTCACAAGACTCCACAGCTTAGAGGGAACATTGGGTAGTGGAGATATAAACTTTATAAAGGATAGAAACACAAAGGGGTTTTTTTTTGCTTAAAATCATGCTTAAAACATTAGCACTCTTGTAATATTTTGTTTATGTAACAGTGTCTGATAACTGACACCTCTTGCTCTGAATTATTGCATCAAAATGTCTGTGCTTTCGCAACCTTGAGTATGCTGTTCAGGTGTGTATCTGTAAGCTGCAAATCTACGATGATGCAGCAGCAGCAGAACTGGAAGAAGAAGCAGAAGACAGCCAGTTCCACTGCAGGCCTGATATAAGCCCTCCAGGGGTCTGATCCAGCTCTGGGTCACATGTTTGACACCCCTGCTCTAACACTTTTCATTTCCAGAAGGCTGGTATACTCTTTCCAGTACCCAACCCCCTTTTTTTGAAACTGACTTTTAAGGTCTCTAAAAACAGTTTGTAACCATACCAGATGGGGGATCTCTTCCCTTTTCAGAGCTAACTCCCTGTTTGACTAGGTAGGGAATTTTCTTCTCTCTCTAGAAGATCTATCCCTTTCCTTGGCCCAAATGGGAATCTCTGTTGAACTACCCACTTGTCCTTGTCAACTTCCCCCAGTTCTCCTGTCTGTGTTAAACTACTCTCAGTCAGGGCTGAATTCTGAAACTGTCAGTACTCAACTCTTCTCAGCTAGGGCTGAAATCAGACTGAATTCTCCTCAGCATCTGGTTCAGAAGTCTTTCTCTGATCAGCTGATGCTAACCAATCAGATCTCTTGGAACAGCTTGTCACTCAAGGCTCTCTGGCTCTGTGAAGAATTAACCCTTCACAGTCTTTTATCTGTTTACACAGCACTTCTAAGCTTTTAAAGGTGCAGTCTGTCACACAAAGCTATAGAGAGAACTATTAAGAAGCACAGGCTGTTCAAAGGGAATCCTCAAGGCCTGATATGAGAACAAGGGAATTTACAGAATCTTCAACAGATAGAAGAGGAGGGCATTTTGCGCAGGAAGAGCTTGGCTCAAAACAGGTAAGAAAAACTGCCCTGTTTCTTTTAAACAGTTACACAGATAATAAATTATGTGAAGAAAATGAAGATTTATATATATTTTTCTCACTACCAGAGTTCACCCATAATGAACTTGATTAGCTGTAGGTTCAGGACAGCCTAAAGGAAGTACTATATCACATACTGGATAACTAATTTTGAACAAACTACTACAACAGATGACATCCACAGGTTTAAGAGACTTTAAAAGGGCATTAGACAAGTTTCATGATGGGTGACTACTTCAGGAGTGGCTGTTAGCTATAAGGGCCACACAGAACCTCCATGTTCAGATACAGTACACTCCTGAACACCATTTCATGGAAGTAACTGGGATTAGCTGTTTATTTTTATTCCTTGCAGGTGGGATTCCCAGACGCATCTGGCTGGCCAGTGTGGGAAATAGGTCATTGGGCTATAAAGACCTCTGGTATGATCCAGTAAGCCTCTGATTTTATTCTTATGAAAGGTTCAGGGCATCTGGTTATCCTATCCTCCTTTTTACTGAAGGATTAAAAAATATAATCCAGTGATTCCTCTGTTTCATCTGCATCTTTAAGTATGCTACTTAATTGTTAAAGTGTGTTGGCAGACAGGAGACTGCAGTTTTCAAGGTTGAGGGGAAGGAACTCTGTTCATGCCCAGAAGTATTTTTCTTCCACAACTCAGTCTATGATGAAAACATTCTCTTGGGTGAAACCCCCCTGAGAGCAGAAATTCTAGTTGCCTAGCCATATTAGTCTGTTGTGACAAAACCAAAAAGGAATCTTGTGCCACCATTAAAAAGATACATTGTAGCTTCAGCTTACATTATTAGAAACTATTTGGTCAGATGCGTGAAATGAATTCTCAGTCTGTAGATATAGCTACACAAAAACTATTTATTTATAAAGAAACAGAACAGGTGTAGTTTGCATTAAAATACATGCTATAGAGCTATTATATTTCATCATGATTCAATAGTATCAGTTAAATTTTAAAAACAGATATGCAAGGGGAACAGGAGACTGAAGTAAGCTGCATTGAATAAACTGATACTTACTTACTTGTTTAGGATTACTCCCAAAGCTCTAACTGGGTCTGTTCTCTTTGATCTGTTAAGGTTCTGTACCTTCAACCTTAACAGGAGCATGGATTATTTCCAGGGTCATTACAGTAGCCCAATCTGCCCCCCCCCATCTTTAAGGAGGTAGGAGAGGAAGGGATGGGAGAGGAAGTGAAAGAGAGCTGTAACTAGTTGGATTTTGCCAATAAAAGAAAGCCAAGCTGTTTGTTTTGCTATGGTTATTTGTTTTGGATCAGGGTCATATGGGGGGGGGGGTGTCAGATGGAATTTTTGTCCGGGGCCCATGGTGGCTCTTGCAGCCCTGGTGACCGACATTTCCTTCTATTTCAAATTGATATAGCATAGGTAATCTTCACATTATGTAAAATACATATTTAAATTAATTTTTTATACTTGCCTCTGAGACTGCTCTTGGACATAGAATTTGTGACTAATTTATTTGCAATATGAAAAGCAGAATCTCCTGCATAATTAAATACAGACTCATTTATAAAAATGCCTCGTATTGTCATCTATGCTCCATAATATCGATTATGTAGAACAAGGTACTATCCTCTTAAACGGTACATTTTCCATGATAGTCCAACATCAACGTAGTGTTCTGCAAATAGCACTCCAGTTTATGCTGCCTTCTGGCTACCTGTATCTTAGAGTGTCCACTTGTCATTGCAATCGATAAGACTGTACTCATATATTTTTAATAGCCAAGGTTACACAATCCTAAAACAACTTCCTCCGGTGCCAGCATTTTGTAATCACTGAGTAGGTTGTTTGAGAACTGCTGTTACCATGTTCATTTAGCTTATGTTGTCAAAAATAACTAACATTACCTCACTATAGTACAATACTTTACTTCCATGTGCCTGAAAGTTTAGTTAATTACTACATTTATAGAATCATCGAATGTTAGAGTTGGAAGGGATCTTGCAGGTCATCTAGTCCAACCCCTGAACTCTGCAGGAGCATAGCTGAAAGATAGTCATACAACATACCCAAAAGATGGTCATCCAGCCTCCACTTGAAAATGTCCAGCAAAGGAGCATCTACCACCTCCTGAGGCAGTCTGGTCCACTGCTCAACCACTCTTACAGTTAGGAGGTTTTTCCTGATATTTAGCCAGTATCGACTCCCTTGTAATTTCCACCCATTAGATCTAGTCTTGCAATCCGGAGTAAGAGAGAATAGATCTGCTCCATCTTCTACATGACAGCCCTTCAAATATTTGGACTGCAATCATGTCCCCTCTAAGCCTTCTCTTTCCCAGGCTAAACATACCCAACACTTTCAGCCTTTCCTCATAAGACTTGGATTCCAACCCTCTCATCATCCTGGTTGCTCTCTTTTGTACACGCTCGAGCTTGTCAACATCCTTCCTAAAATGCATCCTAAGATTGCATTAACTTTCTTCACAGCCACATCGCACTGCAGGCTTATATTTAACTTGTGATCAACCAGAACACCTAGATCCCTTTCACATGTGCTGCTGTCAAGCCAAGTCCCTCCCATTCTATATCTGTGCCTTTGATTTTTTTGTACCTAAGTGCAGGACTTTGCACTTATCTCTATTGAAATTCATTTTATTTGTCTCAGCCCACTGTTCCAGCCTATCTAGATCATTTTGAATCCTGACTCTGTCTTCTTCAGAATTAGCAATCCCACCCAGCTTCATGTCATCTGCAGATTTGATAAGCATCCCCTCTATGTCTTCCTCCAGGTCATTTATAAAACCATTGAACAACACTGGGCCCAGAACCGAGCCCTGCAGCACTCCACTCGAGACGTCCCTCCACATAGACACAGAGCCATTTACAAGCACTCGTTGGGTAGATTTTTCAACCAACCATGAATGCATCCAACTCACCTCTCTCCTGTTCATTTATCTTACACTGTTCCTTTAAGGCAGAATTGCAGTTCAAATGCACATACACGAAATGGTTTGAAAAAGTCTAAAGCCTTTTTATGACATATTAAACATCAAGGAATGATTCAAAGGAAGTATTTGTATAACTGTCATTAAGAATACTATAGTCACATCAAAGACTGATTTTGTAATCCCTATATTTTCACCTTGAATAATTCATTATAAATGAAATGTTAAAAATATCTGTTAGTCATTGATTGCATATCTATACAGCTTTAGAGATTCTCTTCAGACATCATGCAAAAAACATTGTTGACTAAACTAACCATGGCTAGTATAATTGTCTAAACATAGGCCATTCCACTAACTATGGCTAATGAGGGTTTATCAAACCAGGATCTGGAGCTAGGATCTGAAGTTTGTTCATTAACCAGAGTTAGTCTTAACTATATGCAATGTGTGAATGCAGACATCCTGGTTTACCCCTACTTTAATTCTGTCATATTTTCTGAGCCAATGCTCTCCCAAGTTACAAAGAGACAGAAATGAAACCAGCATTTGTTAAATCAAACCAGAATTTGAGTGATTATCTGCAAGCTGAATTCATTTTTCTTTTTTCACCTGTGTGATATCAGAATTGAGCCATGGTGTTAGGTTTATTTTTTCCAGTTTTAAATGCCTCCCTTATAAAAATCTAATGAAAGAAATAAGTGATCTATGATATGGGCCAGAACACCCTTCTCAAAAAGAAAGAAGTTCTCATTTCAGTAAGCAAGCCATTACCATTAGCTTGACAGATTTCATTTCACTATCAGTCAGATGTTTATTTTCAAAGATTACTTAGACTGCTCTATAAGACTGAAAACTTTATACAACTCACAGTGCTGGTTTATCCTTAGAAAAACAAATGAGCTTCATAAATGGGAACTGGAGTCACATCACCAATTTCTTCTGCAGTAAATCAATCTTGATGTCAAAACTGGGGGGAAAACAACAACAAAGACATTCAAGATAAAGACCAAACGCAAAGAAGAAGAACAAACAGCAGCAAGCTATAAATGAGCTATAAAGTGCAGCATGAGATAGCAGGGCAATGCAATTAGTAAGTTTCTAGCCATATTATCAAGAATGTTTCTCCCAGTATCTGAGGACTCAGTTGCCTTAAGCACAAGAAATTGTTCAATCTTGCTCACCTTAAGATTCAATATCTCTGAGCATCTCTGAGCATTCGTGTATTTCAATAAAAATGTTTCTCAAACACACACAATCTTTGTAGCTGTGGGAGCCTCTAAACAGATATGCCATTGGTTGGCTTCAACCAGCTTTTCTGCTGGTGAAAACAGCAGGAGAGGATCACCTTTAGCCAGGGCTCTTTTGGGGCAGGAACGCACAGGAACGGAGTTCCAGCTGGCTCCCAAGTTGGCCACGCCCAGGAGGAACTCATTAGCATAATAGGTCACACCCAACAGCAGAAACTCATTAGGATTGGCTACATTAGGGGTGTGTGGCCTAACATGCAAAGGAGTTCCTGGTACAAAAAAAGCCCTGGGTTTTGACAACAAACAAGGTAAACAGAATAACAAGCAAAAGGTGGGTGTGGCTGGATAACCACACTTCTGGTAACATGGGGGTGCAGCCTAATGTGCTAATGAGCTTTGCTGTCAGGGGTGTGGCCCAATATGCTAACGAGTTCCTGCTGGGCTTTTTCTACAAAAAGAGCCCTGCCTTTAGCCATCAAAAAGACTATGCTGAGGATCATGGAACCTTCTTGGTGAAAGCCATATGGGATGGGGGAGATTTTGTGAGATTCTGTGGAAAAACTTCACTGGATCCAACCCTGTTTTTAGTTCCTCTCCAGAAAAAGAATTTTCAAATACGACGCTTGAATCAATTCATGTCTCAACCAGTCCATAATGAATATATGAAGTTTTCACTGTATTGCTCACACATTGATTTCTCTTCTACATGCTGTTTTGTGTTAAAATTCACATATAACACAAACAGCATCAGGGAGACTAGCAGTAAATCCTGACCATGCTTACTCATAAATAATTATCAGTCAGGCTTATACTTCATAGAAAGCATGGTTAGAATTACAGCTATATTATTTTTAAATCTCAAGTCATGTTTCTGCTGCCAAAAAAGAACAACCCTGTGTCTCCTCCTAGTTCAATCTCTTGGTAATATGTAGAAACACAAAACATGTGATGATTACTACACTGCTCAGCTTCATTGGTATCTTTTTGTGAGAAGTCACTAGTGCAAGAAGCCATGTGTCTCTTCTAACTTCTAGTTCCAGCCTATCCTTCAGCTCAATTGAAGCCTTATACTGGAAGTATTGAACTTTTTACATATCAGGTACGATGTATTTCACACTCATCCTGTTCAAAGTTCCATTTGGCCATTTCAAATTATGTTTCTTTTTCTGGTAGAGCAAACTGAAGACTTTGTAATAAACTGTTTATCTATGAATGTAGGTGGAACAACTAAGCAAGAGGAACAAGAGGAAGCAGCAGACACCAAGATGTCCTCAGGGCCAGTGCCGAGTCCATATTCTCTATAGCATATGGCATAGTCTTGGCAGTATATTAAGTAGAAGCGGCAGCAGCAACATCAATACACCTTCTTCAAGTCACATAATCCCTGAGTAGCTTTTTCACCAATGCCCTTGGTACATTCAGTCACGCAAATTGGTTTTTCCTCTTCACTCCTTGTAAATGGGTGTGAATCCAAGGTAACTTCCAGATGGTTTGGGACAAATGGTTTCTTGCTACATCTAATTGCCCATTAATCAGTGTCCATTTTCCTCACCAATTAGCAAATTCCACCATGATCCAAGGGAGATTTTTTAAATAAAAAAATGGAGGATAGAACAGCATGGCTTAAAACAACATGAATGAAAACTTCTCTGCCCCCACAGACAACACACGCATCCCTCCCCAGGCTATATACAACCAATTTCTCTTCAACTCTTTCTTTCTTGGTGTTGTCTTCAAAACCTCAGTGCTTCCTTGCTTAAAGTATGAGCGTCAAGCCATATTTCAGTTTCTAAGAGTAAAAATATACTATGTGAAAGCAAGAACAGGCTGCACCAAATCAGTCTATGACCCAGTGGCTCAATATGATGCAATGCACATTCCTGTATAAAGACAATACATTGTTTATAAAAGGGATTTTAATCAAGCTTCATTGCCAATGTACACCACAAGGTGGCAAGATTGTAAAAATAAAGATTTAAAAAAGATTAGAAGTATATACAAAAATAATGACAGTATCTGAATTTTAAAGTATCACTACACAATGTGTAAAAACATAACAGCCCTGCTGGACCAGACTAGTGGTCCTTCTAGTCCAGCATCCTGTTTCACACAATGGCCAACTAGCTGCCTGAAGAGCTAACTAAAAGGGCACAGAGATCTAGGCCTTCTCCAGTGTTGCCTCCTAGCCAGTGTTCCTTCTAAACTGAGTTAGTGTGAATTAGCTCACAGTATTTTTAGCCTCTGGCTCACACATTTTTGTCTTAGCTCAGGAAGGATGGCTCTAGAGCAAACTAACTTATGTAATAGCTAAATCGCTGGCTCACAACTTTAATGCCAGTAGCTCACAAAGTAGAATTTTGCTCACAAGACTCCACAGCTTTGAGGGAGCATTGCTCCTAGCACTGGGTTTCAGAGGTTTACTGCCTCTGAATATGGATGTTCTCATTACTGTCCATGGCTAGTAGCTACTGATGAACCTTTACTCCATGTATCTGCCTAAGCCCCTTTTAAATCCATCTATGCTCAATGATTTACTCATTGAATAAAGAAGTGTTTCCTTTAATCTGTCCTGTACCTATTGTCCATTGACTTCATTGGGTGTCTCCATGTTCTACCACCACGGGAGAGGGAATTTATTTTATCCACTTTCTCCACTCCACAAATAGTTTTATAAACCCCTATCATGTCCCCTTGACTTCTTTCTTGTAAATTAAAAAGTCTAATCTTTCCTCATGAACATGAAGCTGCCTTATACTGAATCAGACCATTGGTCCATCAAAGTCAGTAGTGTCCTCTCAGACTGGCAGAGTCTCTCCAGAGTCTCAAAAAAAGATCTTTCACATCACCTCCTTCCTGGTCTTTTTTTTTTTTTTTGCTGGAGATGCCAGGGATTGCATTTGGGACCTTCTGCATGCTAAGTGGAGGCTCTACCACTGAGCCACAGACCCTCCCCAACTCCTCAGTCACCTTGGTTGCCCTCTTATGTACTTTCTTCCCCCCTTAATCCTCCCTCCCTCCATCTCTGCCTGTCGGTCTGTCTTACTGACCGTCTTCCTCTGTCTCCCCCCCTTCCTTCCTTCCTTCCTTCCTTCCTTCCTTCCTTCCTTCCTTCCTTCCTTCCTTCCTTCCTTCCTTCCTTCCTTCCTCTTCCAACCCCTCTATATATCTATCTGTCTGTCTGTCTGTCTGTCTGTCTGTCTACCACCCAACCACCCACCCTACCTTTCTAGGGTTCGTTGTCTTCATCCACAATGGGCTTTGCTCCCTAGTTTACTATAATCCCAAAATCTCTTTTAGTCTCAGACAGTTCAAAACTGACACTGATTAGTATATATTTAAAGTTGGGATTTTTTAAAATTGTAATGAACATAACCTTACATTTATCTACATTGAACTTCATTTGCCATGCTGTTGCCCGTTCACCCAATTTGGATAGCTCCTCCTGTGGCTCTTCACAATTCACTTTGGTTTTTACCATCTTAAATAATTCTCTGGATCCTTTCTGGATTCTTTTTAAAAATAGCTGTGATATTTACTACTTCCCAGTCCTCTGTCAAATTACATATATTGGTTAGTAGAGCAATAGTTTTGAGTTCATAGTTGAGTTGTTTTTTTTTTAAGAACCTTCATGTGTGTGGCATCTAATCCTGGAGACTAAATTAGCTTTTAGTTTGCTTAGTAGTCATAGAACTTCATCCCCATCACCTTAATTGACCCAGTTCTTCAGACACCTTGCTCAGACCAGTAGCTCCGAGGTGGGTACATGCCCACCATTTGCCACAAATGAAAAAAATTATTACATTTCTTTGCCATCTCACCATCTTCCTTAAATAATTATTTCGTTCCTTTGTCAATGACCCAACAGCCTCCCTAGCCAGTTTCCTGCTCCTAATATATTTGAAGATTATTATTTTTTTGTCTTAATGTTCTTGGCACTCTGCACCTCAAATTCTATTTTGGCTTGCTTCATTGTCAAGTTACTTCTGGTTTGCCAGAACCTATGTTCCTTTTTGTGCACCTCCTTCGGGCAAGCCTCCCACTTCTTAAATGAAGCCTTCTTGCCTTTTATGCCTTTCTTAACTTGAATAGTTAACCACACTGGCATTCTTTTACACTTGGTGGTATCTTTCCTGACTTGAGGTATATGCTCTGTCTGGGCCTCGATTAATGTAGTTTTAAATAGTTTCCAGGCATTCTAGAGGGATTTGAGTCTCTTAATTCTCCCTTTTAACTTCCTTCTGACTAGTTCCCTAATTCTTGTGAAGTTTCCACTTTTGAATTAAAAAATGATTGTTTTAGACTTTGAGGGCATCTTTCCATGCTGAACTTAATGGCATTCCGCTCACTGTTCGTAATCAGTGCAACATCTACTTCTTGCACCAGGTTTCAAGCCCCTCTCAAAACTAAGTCCAGAGTTGTTACACCTCTGGTTGGCTCCATGACCAACTACTCTAATGCACAGTCAGTTATGATTTATGATATCTAGAAACCTCATCTCTACAGCATGACTCAAACATGTTTGCAAAGAAATAATTTAAAGCACACTTTTTCCACTCCCACAGAAATGGTGTCTTGCTTTTCCAACTGCCATTCACTGTAGCATGGGTATAATGATACTGATCCAAATCACAAGATCATTGTAAAGACTACATAGTTCCATGTGTTTAATGCTTTAAATACCCAAACCCAGTATATAAATACTATTATTTAAAAAAATTAAGACCTGCAACTTTATACAGTGATTCTATCTGACTAATGCCTATCAGAAAAGGATGGTAATATAGTTAATAAATTCTGCTTGCAGCAACTAGACATAAATACATACATGAGTGCCAACATAGCAATGTCGATGTGCCAGGATTATGTTACATCAGCATGACTACTACAATGGATGTATAATACCCATGCAATGGATAAAAATGAGTGGAGTCTGAAGGCATGATGGGGCAGAAACAGACCCTACTTGGAATCCAGTGTGTACTCAGTCCCACCCAAACAATGGCATAATCACGTTTGTAAAAAAAGGTAGTATAAATAGGGATGAGCACAAATTGGGAAAATGTGGTTTGGTTTGGTTCATGATTTGTGGTGTGTCTGGTTTGTGAACCACAAATGGTCACAAACGTTTAGGAGCTAAATGAACTGCTTCAGTTTGTGAGGTTCATGATGCAGTAGAATTCCCCCCAGCATGCTAGAGGCACCAAACGTACTGTGGATCTCTGGATGACTCTCCTCTACCTGCTCTCCAAGTTTGGTGAGGATTGGGTTTACAGGGTCCGAGTTATGCCCCCCCCCCCGAAATAAAGTGCCTTTATTTTCTTTCTGGTACTTTAAAAATAATTTCCTTGGTTTCATTTTACACTGTTTTAAAGGGGGTTTGAAGGCTTCTGCTGTTGGGTTGTTATCTCTTGGCTTGTTCTATAATTTGTAACTGCTCTGCATTTTCTCTCTTTCTGAAAGGTTTTAATTTTGGTAGGGTTTGTGGTTTTCTGGGGTGGTTGGATTCTCTAGTTTAATATTAGTCCTCTTGTGTTTACCATATTGACCTGGGTTCTACTTGGGTTCTGTGGTTTGACATTAGTTCTGGTAAACTTGCAGTAGTGCCCCTTGTTTCAGTTGGTTCCAACTGGATTCTCTGTTGTGACATTACTTATATTGGGCTTGCCACATAGGACTGTGATTCTGCTGGGATCTGTAGTTTGATGTTGATTCTTTTGGGCTTGTTGATAGGAAATAACGGCAACAAGTAGGATGGCTGGGGGCACCTTGTTCAGGGGCCCATAGAATTGGAATCCTTGATCCAATTTGTGTGAAACTTTTATAATCTATACTGGATTCCCTGTAATGTCATTTGCTTGATAAACAGCCACCCCAGCCATCCCAGAGTTCCCCATAGGGAAAAATGGACCTGAAAAAGTTTGGAATTCAATAAAAACCTGAATGCAAATTCTAAAATGGTATTGAAGACTCAAATAATCTGGAATATTAGTCTGGATGACGTTTCCAAAAGCTGAATTTAAAAAAAAATCTGAATTTTTAAGTACAAGACCCTAGACCATTTGAGAAGTTAAGTGTAATGTATCAGGCCCTGTCAGGGCCGGGCATGCCTGGACTTGCCCAGGCACAAACACCACTAGCTTCATGCCAAAAGACAATGGGCCAGTAGGATCCTAGCCAGGCCCAATGAAAGGGCTAGGTCACAGGCCAAGAGGCCAATAGGTCTCTTGGGCATTGTAAATAGCCTATCGGGAGTGGGGGGGTGTTTGGTGGTGGGTTTCTCTGAGGGAATATAAGCCGGCCTGTGAGCCGGTTAAGGTGTCTTGTTCCTGACTAAATAAAGGTATGCTTAGCTGAAATCATTCTCCGTATACATACTTTTCATTAAGCTTAAGAATATTTCAAAACATTCAGTTGGAAAAGAAACTAGACTAGCAAAGTTATTATTAGCAAGGAGGATGAAAAGAGTAGAAAGAAAAGCAGAGCTGCAGGTGGCTATGCACTCTGAGAACCTGCAGTAAAAAGAGACAAATAAATGGATAGGTTATGATTAACAGAAAGAAGAAAGGTAAGAAATCAGGAAAGCATATCTTGATCACAATCCATATAACAAAGCAAAAAGAGAAATACAAAAAAATCAATTGTACAAAAAAATCTAATAATAAACAAAGAATGTAAAATTAACAATGGAAGAGCAATTTTAGTGCAGTAACAACAAAAACAAGAGTGAAAGGGATCTAACTAAATTAGCTGAAATGGAAGTGAGACAATGAGTACAAAATGATGCATTCAAGCATTTAAAAGGGGGGGGAAAGGTAAAAACAAATAGGACAATATTGAAAGACAGTCAAAAGAAAATTTCTTCAGGGTGGGAGAAACAAGCAAGGAAGACAGATACCAGAAAACAGTGATAGCTTAATGACCTGTAAAGAAGACAGAAGTTAGACTTCACTTCTTCAGATGCATATGAAATGGAAATTTTACACTAACATGTATAACGAAAACCACAGGGAGGAAAGGGGAATTGTGGCGGAAATAGAGCTGATGTAAATCATTCATATGTGCTTCCCTGTGTAAGGAACTCGAATGGGCGTGGTTGTTACACTTATGATGTTCACATGTGCTAAATAATGTACTTTCAACCCACTTTCAATGCACATTCGAACTGGATTTTACTGTGTAAAAAGGCAAGATTATCTTGCAAGTGATTACTAAAGTGCATTTAAAGTGGACAGCATATGTGAAAGCACCTTTAGTGAATGATGAGAACAGTCATGGGTTTCAGCCTCCCACAAAGTTCAGTTACAAAAGATAAAGTTTGACCTATTGTGAAGCATAAGAAAAGGAATACACTATGATACAGCATAACAGTATGATTATAATATGTTACAAAGAAGCCAAATAACTCTAAAGAGTGGCGGTCCTGGAAAGTGCCATCAAGTTGCAACTGACTTACAGCAGTCAACATATAGTAAGAGAGCTCAACAGCACAAGAGATGTTCAGAGGTGGTTTGCCATTGCCTGCCTCTGCCTCGCAATCCTGGACTTCCTTGTTCTCCCATTCAAATACTAACCAGGGCTGACCCCACTGCTTCTAAGATCTGATGAGATCAAGCTAGCCTGGGCCATCCATGTCAGGGCAAAGGGTGGGTCATGTTAAATTGTTACCAAATATAGTGAGTTAGGAAATGCAAGTGTCCGTTTACACCAGGATGTGATGTAGTGCTTAATTCTGTAGTGTCCGACTCTTTGTGACCCCATGGACCACAACACGCCAGGCCCTCCTGTCTTCTGCCATCATCCGGATTTTACTTAATTTCATGTTCATTGCATCTATGACACTGTCCAACCATCTCATCCTTTGCCGTCCCCGTCTTCTTTGACCTTCAGTCTTTCCCAGCATCAGGGTCTTCTCCAGTGAGTGCTCCCTTCTCATTTGGTGGCCGAAGTATTTGAGCTTCAGTTTCATTATCTGGCCTTCCAGGGAACAATCAGGGTTGATTTCTTTTAGGATTGACTGATTTGATCTCCTTGCAGTCCAGGGGACTCGCAAGAGTCTTCGCCAGCACCATAGTTCAAAAGAATCTATTCTTCAGCGCTCAGCCTTCCTTATGGCAGATGAAGAAAAAGATGAAGCATCAGGCTACATTGTTCTTTCCTCTAGATAATTTAACGTTCATAAGCGAAACTCTGGTGAGCCTATTAATTAGAAATGCTAGGCATTGCAACAGTTAATTATGATGTCATTTTTCTATTTCAAAATTCTTCCATATTCATTTCCATTATCTATCGACTATTATTTCTGAAACTTATGACAAAACAGAATATTTTACAGTTTAACGGTATCTGAGATACCTGTCAAAAATAACTAAGCCACATGGCTCTGTCTCCCCCTTGTCTTGGCAAATATCAGATAATCAACATTTTCTAATCTTACTGGGTTAAATTCCAGTTCACTGGATGCACTCATCAAACCTGATACTAGAACTATTCACTTCACAACCATTTTGCAGAACTAGGACAACAAGTATTTACTACGGAGAATTAACAAATAAATCAAAAGCTCTAGCAACAGTTTAGCACTTGATAACAAGACTGTTCCATTGAACAACTGAATAGGCCCATTATTACTGTGCCAACTTAAATCTGGTCTTCTAATGCAAACTTATCTGCAAGGGAGGGGAAAAAATGAATTACCAAGAGTATTAATAGCAGTCACTAAAAGAACACTGTAGAATTCAATGAATAAGAACACTGGCTTTTTCCCTCTGTGACTTCTGAAATAGCATGCAAACTTGAGGGAATAAAAATAGAAAATGTACTTTTCTCTGGCATATTAACTGAAGTCATCCAACTGAATGCTTTGGTCCTGAAGGCTTTAAAAATAACATATTTGTCCTTCTGTAGTTTACTCTGAACTGACGCCAGACTGAAAAATGAGAGTTTTGTGCCCAAACAAAAAAACAGCTAATGTATAAGAATGTTTTTTGAAAGCACTCAACCTAGCAAGGAGGAGCCATTGTGGCACAGGCTATTTGCTCTGATTTCATGGCTCTTCAGAGTAAAAAAGAAAGCATGTAATGACAAAAACCTCAAGAGCCCTAATCACTTGATTTTAATTGATGCTATTTTCCTCTGGCTCTCTGTTAGCAATACTGTGTAACACAATTTTACCAAGAAACACAAACCTGGCAAACAAACTCAAGAATTTTATTTTGAACCCTATGACAGAAAAAGTGTTTGATAGAAGAAAATAACAACAACAACATCTTGGAATTTTGGAAGCTGACAACATCCAACATACTCTTGTTAAGGAAAATACAACCAAGGAGTATTACCAAAGAGCTAAAAGATGTTGCGAACACAGTGAAGGCAATTAATATGTGGACAGTACCAGTTTTAAGATACACAGCTGGCATTATCAATTGGAAACAAGCAGAATTAGAAGCAACAGACTGAAAAACTCATAAGATAATGACAATACATCACTCACTACACCAGTGAAGTGTTGTTGATCATCTTTACTTACCAAGAAAATTGGGTGGAAGAGGTCTCCAGAAAGTTAAACAAGCAGTTGAAGAAGAAAAAGAAACACTGAATGACTACACCAAGAAAAGCAAAGAAATGCTTCTAGTTGGAATGTATAAGGCAGACTTATAGAAGGTTATGAAAACCAAAGAAGATTACAAAAAGATTGCAATCAAAACTCACTTTGACAACTGGAAGGAAAAAAGCCTGTATAGGCAACGTTTGAAAAAGATAGAGAATAAAGTTGATAGTGAAAATATCTGGAAGTGGCTCCAAAATGGGCATTTGAAGAAAGAAACAGAAGGACTCATTCGAGCTGCACAAGAGCAGGCACTCAAAATGAAAAGTATGGAATCTAAGAGTCAGAAGACCAGTGACAGCAAATGTCGACTTTGCAAGACAAAAGGATGAAACAGTCAACCACATGGTCAGTGCCTGCAGTAAAACTGTTTAAACTGACTATAAAGAACTTTACAATAGTGTTGCAGCTATGTTGCACTGGAATCTTTGCAAGAAGTATAGCTTACCATCAGTCAGAAATTCATGGAAGCACAAACCGAACACGATAATAGAGAATGATGAAACAAAGATTCTTTGGGACTGATTGCAAACAGATAAGCACTTGGATCATAACACCCCGATACCATAATTGTAAGGGGGGGGGAATGAGAAATAGGGTTTGGATAATTGACACTGCAATCCCAGGAGATAGCAGAATAGAAAAGAAAGAACAGGAGAAGATCACAAAACACCAAGACCTACAAAGAGAGTTAGAGCACCTCTGGGAGAAGAAGGTGACCATCAGCCCAGTTGTCATTGGACCCCTTGGAGCAGTGCCTAGAAGTCTCAAGAAACACCTGGACAGGCATCAACGGAGCTTCCGGTTAATGGCGACACGCTAGCAGACGTCTCTCCCAGACCTCTGGGGAGACGATCTGAGCGCCTGCGGTGAGGAGGGGGCTCGATTGTCTGTTGCCCCCCCATGGAGCTGGTGCGAAAGGCTCCTCGCCATGGGGCTTTTGAGGGGTAGTCTCTTCCGCAGCAAGATGCTGCAGAATTGAGGCACTCCTCCGCCCTGATGGTCCTGCCACTGTTGCGTCTGTATGGATCCAGAGCCGCCGGCCGGGACAAGCGTTGGAGATAGGACAATTTAACCGTGATTGAGCGAGGTCCCCAGACCAACAATGAACAGTGAGTCAAGTAAAAAAGAGATGCCGCAAAACTAAAAGAAAGCCCCCCCTTGGAACAGCGAGATGAGCGAGCAGGGGAGGGGTTCCTCCCACATGCATAAACAAAACAACGATTTGCCAAGGGGGGAGCAGAAGTAAAAACGTGGAAATATGTTTTAAGAGACTTACTGGAGCGTAGATAAGCACTGGGGCGAATTTCAGAGACTTTAGCAACTTTTACTAAAAGTAAATAACCCTCAAACATGGCGGGGAAGAAAATGGAGAAAGACAAGCTAGCAAAAATGAAACTAACAGGAGGCTCGAGTCCCTGGATGGAGGACTCCTCAGAGCTATCCAAAATGCTAGCAGAAACCATGCATCCTCTGCTGGACCAAATGACCAACGTTAACCAGCAGCTAACTGTACTGAATCAAAACCTTGCCGCTCAGCAGCTCCAACTAGTGGAAATCACAAAAATAACGGAGCAAACAGTGGAAAAAGTCAAGGAAGTGGACGCAAAGACCAAAAAAGTCAAGAAAAAGGTGTAAATGCTGGAAAAGAAACAAACTTCAGGTGAATTTCAAATTTTGCAGCTGCAAATGGAGAGAGCTAACCTAGTCCTCCAATTCCAAGAGGTCCCTGAGACAAAAGGAGAGAATCTAAAAGAACTTTTGAGTTAAGCATTAGCTCCAGTTACAGATTTAAAAGCGGAATACTTGATTAGCAAAATGGATGTGATCTATAGATCCTATTCCAACTATATCAAGAAAAATAATCTGCCTGGAGAGATTGTGGCTAGATTCTCGAAGAGACATGTCAGGGACTTGATACTTAAAACAACTACAGGAGTACCCCTAAAAATGGGAGGGAATAACATCAGAATTTTAAAAGATATCCCATTTGAAATCAGGAAGAAGAGGAAGGAGTATAAAGACCTAATATCGTTTCTGCAAATGAACAGCACTGCCTACAGATGGTTGATTCCCGAAGGCGCCACCTTTAAAATTAAGGACAAAAAAGAAAAGACTGACTCTGTCTTTAAAGCATGTGAGTTCCTGAGATTGCAATTGGGAGAGCCTGGAGAGGTCAGTGGGAAGAACACAGTAAATCCAGTGAAGATATGGACTCTGTGGCTTCAGATGAGGACTCGGCTTCAGATAAGGGGGCTTCAGATAAGGCGGCAGCCCCCAAGTGAGACTATCAACTGAGGAAAAGAAAGAACAAAGCTAAATAAAGGCTGAAGGACTCTGAATTGTGCCTTAAAACATTTACTTTAATGTTGCTCTTGGAATTTTCTTAAAATAGTTAAATGATGGGCTAAAAGGTAAATATATTAGCATAAATGACCAGGTTCAATGTAATCTAAGCATGTTAAGAATAACACTTATACAAGCTAATGTAAGGATCTCCTATACTTGGGATTTTAGTTATTAGTGGTTTTCTTTCCTGTATCCTTAGTTGTAGTTGTTTCCCCTTCCCATTTTTTCTTTGTAGTTTGTAGTCTTTAGAAAATGCAATTAAAAATCCCCTTCGGGGGTTCAAAAAAGAAAAAGAAAAAAGAAAAGAAACACCTGGACATTCTGAGCATTGACTAAATAACTCCAGAAAACTGATGCTTCAAACAGCAAAATCCTATGAAGATACCTCTGTAATTCCCAAGAACTTGGATAGATCTCAGATTGCAGATACCATCTATTAGTAAAAAGTCTGACTGTGACAATTCTTCTTCTTCTTCTTCTTCTTCTTCTTCTTCTTCTTCTTCTTCTTCTGCATCATCATCATCATCATCATAATAGAAATCTGAAGGCACTTGAGATGGCATTGTTCTCTAAACATATTCCATGTTTAATGCTGAGGATGTCCAGACCAGAAAATATGTGAATATTCTTTCTATTCTCAGATGAATAGCATTTAAGCATTCAGATAAACAGCATTTAATAGCATTCACTCCTCCTCCGTAGGTGGTATGAAGAAGACTAGAAAACGAGGGCAGTTGTTCTTCAACTGGGCAAGCAGAAAGGTGCGATATTAGGTGATGGGGGATGTTGTTGTGGGGGAAAATGTTGACATCAGATCACTACAAAAAGGCTTCCCATATGTTACAGATTTTACGTAAAGTATTCCTTTGTGTAAATGTTATATGTCCCCAGGGTATCAACTCTAAAAGTTCTGCTCCCCAGCAATCAATATTAGATGGAGAGTTAGATTTTTAAGTCTGCAAAACCAGTCTCTTAGCAACTAAGGCTGTGCATTGAATCCAAGCCACTTGCATCTTATTTAGGACCACAGAACTGGCATGCAAACAAGAACCAAATGAACAAAGGAAAAATCACAAATTGTGCCTAGGGAGAGATTAATTCTTTGCTTGACATTTTCCTCTAAACCAGAAATTACCACACAGCTTCAATGCATATGTGTTACATGCATATCTTAACTCCACACATACCCGACAATTAGCTTGACCAATTGGGAAGGAATCACTTGAGTGTACAGTAATATCTTTCACTGTATTAGCCTCAAAATTAGTGTGGAAGTTACTACTGAATTTAGCTGCATTGCTTTAGATTATAGCATGTGCTGATTTGTCATTGCACATTAAACATACTGAGTCTATATAAAGATTAACCATTTCCCTTATATGGTTTTATAATGGGATTGTTATCTAGAGAAAACATTTTTTCCAAAAAATTAACAAATACAGGTATTTCAGAAATGGTGCGAGCTTCAGACCCATGCAAAGAAATTAAGAGATCTTTAAACGAAGCATATTGATATGATGATATTTAGACTATAAATTGTTGGACAGTGGTCCCTGCCACATGGCAGGGAAAAAACGAGGCGAAAAAGAAACACCGCGGCGGGATCCCACGGATCCCGTTAGCGGCGCGTCGTTGCTCCCCGGCACGATCAGATGCGCAGTATGGCAGGGGGCTGGGGATGCGGCGGCGGCAAGATGCGCCGCAGATCCCACGGCCAGGATAACGCGGCCCAACCGGATGAACCACCGAAGGAAGGTGGTTCATCTTTGACACGCGTCATCGGGGGAAGGGCCGGGTTGGAGGCGAGAGCGCGATGCCAGCCAGATGTTGGCGTGGGATCGCGCCCGTTTGATGCACCTCCAATTCGGCCCGCTCTCGGCCCAAACTGCCTCGTATGAAAGGGGCCAGTAATAACTTTTCAGAATTTAGCAATTACGAGCATGCAAAATTTCCTTTCTTAATCCAAGCTTGCTATAGAAATGTGTATCTTTCAGTTCTGAGTGCTAGATGGAACCAGATTGGTGATTTGCAGCTTATATATGAGTTTACATTCAGTTTATGTTGCAAAGGTTTTTTGGCAGGGAACTTTAAGCAGTTTTTCCCATAAGTGAGTATGAATAAGAGAGCTTCTGTATAGTCCTTTTGTTTGAGGATACTCATCACAGTGAGACATTTGAAAAGTTAGATGGTCCAAAAGAGTGGAAGAGGGTTTAAATTAGATGATAAAAACCCAAAAGTTAAGCGTGTTAAATCTGCAAATAGCAAATGCTAAGCCTCCCTGATGCTTTTAAACACAATCTCCCCTTATACCACACAGGCAGGTGTTTGTCAGGTGCAGGAGCAGGGCCAGGGCACTTTAATCCATCAGGGACGCTGCCCCAGCAAGATCACCTTAGTGTTGCTGTTGGCCCGGCCTCACCAATGGCTTTAACCATACTCCCACCCACTATGGAAATATACCCCAAATTTGTAGAAAAGTGGGTTCCTTTATTAGGTTATTTAACTTCTCACAATGAGGGTTCTAGAAAATTGGTTCATATGAACTTGCTTAATATCTTATTGCTTGGATGGTGTTTTGAATACGTTGTTATGTCCCACTTCTTAAATGTAACATAAATGAGAGGCAATTTTGTTAAAAAAGGGGGGGTGCTCTCCCACCCAATTCAATCCCAGGCCAAACCATTGCACCAAGAAACCCAAAATAAGGGGAGTACATTCCTACCATGATGTCAAACCCCCTCCACAAAGAGATTTCTGATAAACACGACCCCTAAGGGGGTAAAAAGGGGCAAAATGTGTCCCCCCAATTGTTTTCCATGTGTCTGGCAGGTTGCTGCCTCCCACCCCCCAGTTTTGGTTGGTCAATTGTGTATTTCAGAGTTCTGAGGTAAAACCTGCCTGCTTGCACCCACCTCCCTCTGATTTCTCAGCTGTGTATCTCAACGCTCTGAGGTAAAAACACAGTTAGAAGAGACTGCAGACAGTTGAGGACAGTTACAGAAATCAGTGATTCAAGACTCCTGAATAGACATTTATCAAAAAAGCCAGCATGGCAATTGAGTTAATTAATGTTCATGGGGAAATAGAAAAGGACTGGATTTACTGAATTTAAATACTGTAGCAAACCATGGGTATCAGGCTAGTATATCATAAATAATGTGTCACAGGAAATTCATTTCAATTGCATTAATTGCTATATCATGTATAATCTAAGGCCTGCCAATGTTTCAAACCAGTTTTTATTTTAGATAAATTTATTATAATGATCAGATTAATATGTTTATAATTTCACACATTTAGGTATTTCATGAAAAGGACCAATCATCTGATTAATGTTTGATTATTTGAGAATTTTTGAGCTTTTGAGCTAATTTGAATTGATAGTATAACCAGAAAAATTTCCAAATTCTGTTGGACTAAATAAAGCATAGAACAGGTAAGTCTAGATAGTATAAGACATCACTAGCACAAACTAAAATCTATCTTTTTCTTCTACTGCTACAGTTACAAAAACATGTATGATGGACCCCTGGCACTTCCCCACTATCAGGCAGGTTTTCCTGCTGCTGATTTGTTCCCCACTGTGACAGAGCAGCCCAAAGTAGCATGTATTTAGTTATGGTTTTAAGAGTCTGCCTCTCCCACCACATCACATAGATCTAATTTGTCTTTTAGCCCAGCCCAGGAACTTGATGGGATAATCAAGAGCTCTCTTGTTTTTCCCTTTAAAATGGCACTTGAGATGGTGTAACATAACAAACAGAAATAATGATTTTATTTAACAGGCAGGGATTGAATAGGTGTAGTCAGGGGTTGGAAAAGCTGAGGTTAAAGTTGTTGTTTAGTACAAATTATACTTCTTTTCAGGGGTCTTGTTGTAGAAAAAGAGCTGCCGGAGCTCATTAGCATAACTCATTAGCATAACTTATTTGCATATGCCACGCCCCCTGACATCACCGGAAGTGACAGAAGGCCACACCCCCTGACATCACCGGAAGTGTGTCAGCTTCTTTTAACAATCAAAATAGTGTTGCTGAAGCTTATTTTCATATATTCTAGGATCTTAACAATGAGAGGCATTGACTGAGTATTTTAGTTACAGTTACAATGTTTCTCCATATAGTTCCCTATGATTCTTCAGGTTTCTTGGAGAAAGCCTATTTGTGTACCTAAACTCTTCCCCTTCTGGAAACTACAGTTTATTTCTGTATCGCAAAGTTTCTAAATCTGATTCCCTTCACAACAGACCAGGGGTCTCCTCCAAGCAAAACCCCCTGTGTAACTGGGCAGGAATTATTCTTCTTCTCCGAGGAAGACATAACCCTTTTGGCCTTAATGGGAGTTTCAGCATACTACTACCCAATTGCCCTTGCCAAAACCTCAATCCCAGTTCTGGTTTCTGTGTAAAATGGACTAGCATAGGCTGACTCTTAGACTCCTCAGGACAGGAGAAGAGAACTCCTCAGGAGAAGGAGAGCCCATGTAATCAGCAGAAGCCAGCAAGCAGGAAGTTGAGCTGCAGGATTGTTAGGATGCACAGCAGACAGCTGGTGCAGAGCCACTGACACCCTCCAACCCTGATTCAATAGGTGAAACTCAGTTTATTGTTTCCAGACTTCCAGTATCACCCACATCCTTAGAGCACTACAGATAGAGGCTATGAACAAAACTACAGGAGAGATGAAAAAGTGCACACCTCCTGGCCTGACACCAGCTGCTTGACTAGTTGCAGGATTACTCCTGAACAGCTGGCTGCAAGCATGACCCTAAGCATATGGACCCTGCATTGGATCCTGCGTCAGAGCCAGTTTGGTGTAGTGGTTAAGAGCGGTGGACTCTGATCTGGAGAACCGGGTTTGATTCCCCACTCCTCCACATGCAGCCAGCTGGGTGACCTTGGGTCACAGTTCTCTCAGAGAAGTTCTCTCAGAACTCTCTCAGCCCCACCTACCTCACAGGGTGTCTGTTGTAGAAAGAGGAAGGGAAGGTGATTGTAAGCCGTTCTGAGACTCTTGCGTGAAAGGCAGGGTATAAATCCAGCTCTTCTTCTTCTTCTTCTTCTTCTTCTTCTTCTTCTTCTTCTTCTTCTTCTTCTTCCTGCCTCAACTCTTCAGACCATGTCCTGATTCTGCTGTCATCTGCTCCTGAACCTGCTTGTGAGTAACGGTTGGATTCTCAGACCTTGCTGTACGGACAGACTCTCGGACTAGAATCTTGACAGCCCTTGACTTTGTGCATAACCTTGGACTGGACCTTGACTACTCTACTTGAGTTGGCACCCCTGTTTTACTCACTCTGTGACAGCATGCCCTGTGCCATTCCAAGCCCAGCTCGCAACATGTATGTTCTCTATCAAAACTTCACATGGGCTTTTAAAAAAAGGTAGACAGATAGGAAGACATGATGTTGTCAATTCTGATTTTTGTAACAAAATTTGAGTACTGGTTGATAAGAAATACTCCCCAATAACCGCCCATACCTGTGGTAAAAAAACAACACTTTGACCTTGTTAGTTAAGGAGAGAACCTATTACATTTAGTATCAATTATTCAGCAGATTAACAGCTGTCAGATCGAGATTTAGATCCAGTTGGTTAGCTGTGTTGGTCTGAAGCAGTACAACAAATTGAGAGTCCAATAAACAAAGTCCAATAAACAAAGTCCAATAAACAAAGGTTTATTCAAGGTATGAGCTTTCATGTGCACGCAAACTTTATCAAATATGTTAGAATGGCATGCAAGGTTCAAACTTATAGCCAGAGAATGAACAGCAAATTAACATGCAATATGATAATGATCAAGATATGCAAAGTAACACTAAATAACAAGTTAAGGTTATAGGGTCAACAGTTGTAAAGCAATAAATATGTCAAACTAGCAGAAAATTGTCTAAGGGTGTCTTTTCTAACTGTGGGAAGTGACTGGGAATCTTCATTCTCTCCAGTCAGGCATGGAGGGCATGTAACACTACCTCCCCCTCCAAAAAAATGATGTTATGTAATTTGCCATTCATTCTCCTGGCTATAAGTTTGAACCTTGCATACCATTCTAACATATTTGATAAAGTCTGTGTGCACACGAAAGCTCAAACCTTGAATAGATCCAGATTTAGTTTTTCTCTTTCACTTTGCTGTGAGCGCTAGAGGTGTGCAAAAAATTGGTATTTTTCAGGTTCTAATATATTGAACCTGAAAAATATCAGTATTTTCCAATATTCCCAAATCCCAATACCGGTATGGTATTCAGATTCAGGATTTTTCAGAAATCCCAAATTTTTCAGCTCCATTACCCCCTCTGGGGACCATTATAGTCCTAGGGTATAATGGAAAATCAATCCGGGGGTATCCAGGGGTCTGAGGGGCTGTTTTTCAGGTAATTTGCAACATAGCTGCTGGGGCCTCTCCTCAACCCCCCTTCCTGTTTCAAAAAGATTGGACCAGGGGGTCCAATTCTGTGGGCCCCCAAAGAAGGTGCCCCCATCCTCCATTGGTTTCAATGGAGGGAAAAGGCATTTAAAAGGACTGCAGTGCAACAAGTTCACCCAGAAGGCATTTAAAGGTACTGCAATCCCTTTAAACGCCAATTAACATTGGCTATCTGGCAGTCCCAAGAATCCCAAATATTTTTGCAATTTTGGGGGCTTGGCTATTTTGGATATCTGAAAAATACTCAGATCTATATTCAGCTAAAAGAATAATTGTGGTTATTTTTTTGGCTTGGACGTAGTCAAATGCACACCCCTACCGAGCACTACTAAGAAATTAGCTACAAGGTTTGGACAAATAAGGCTGAGAACACACATGAGAAGTTAAATGCTCTACTTCTTGATCGCACTTGGAGAAAGGAACAAATTTAACTACACAACACATAACCTTACCAATGATTAATTTAATCCTGTGGTGACTAAAAGATCATAACGCCTTGTTATCCAACTGTGTTAGCCCTAGCACTTCAGAGCTAGGCATGCTGATAGCTTGTTTTCACCAACTGTGCAGAAGAAATGGATGTTTTATCTTTGTGTTGATTAACAGAAGGACTTAAAATACATCTGTCACTCCTACACTTAAAGAGGGCTTCACTTGAATCTGCAAAGGGTCTTGACTATTTAAAATTGGTTCATGAATAGATTTTATACATACTGAAATGTTACTGACAAAGACCGTGAATGGCTGTTAGTGTTACAAAATTGATAGGACTGCATAAGATCTCATCAGGATTATCTGATGCCTTAACTGGTGATGCCTTGTCTTTTTGTTTTGTTTGATACTAGTGCCTTGATTTCTTAAAATGCTGCCATAGCTAGGGTGGCTATGAAAAAGAGGAGGTGCAAAATTGCATACAAAATGATGCCACAATGAAATCCCAACCATGTCAGAAGGCCAGTAACACATGCTCCCAGAGGTGATGGTTTTGGGGTAAAGCCAGTAAGGGCTTGAACTTGAAATTCTGGTAGTGGTGTCCCCTGCGTTACATTTTACATAGCCAAGGAACCTGACAAGGTGAAATATTGGGATTATGATATTACAAAAGGTAATGCTTTACATCTGCCAGTGCTTACATATACAATATGCATAATCAGCCAGGTTTAGAGAGCCAGTATACTGTAGTACTTAAGAGTGTCTGACTAGTATCTGAGAGACTTGGGTTTGAATCTCTGCTCTTCCATTGAAGCTCACTGGGTGACCTTGGGCCAGCCACACACTCTCAGCCTAACCTACTCCAGAAGGCTGTTGTGAGGATAAAAAAGAGGAGAGAATGATATAAGCCACTTTGGGTCCCTGTTGGGGAGAAAGGTGGGGTACAAATAAATTTATTGTTTTGCTGTAATACTGAAGAAATCAGATCTTAAAATGACATTTTACAGTGGGTCTTCTTGACTGATTTTAGATACACAGAGAAAGGGGGGCAGACTTGATACATTCATTACTAGGAATAACATTCGACTCCCTTTTTATTCACATCTGTTTCAAAGCTATTCTTACTAAAATTATGAAGAGGCAGAAATCTCAGGAATGTACCCCCAAAAAACTTCTTAAGTTGCCTTTTAGCAGCAATAAGATCTATACACTAATGTAATATATATATTTTGTATCCTTGATCATTAATCAAGAAGTTTATTTTCTTATGATTTGCAGGTCCTATAATCAAGTGCCCATTAACCAATATGAAATTGTATTAAAGAGTGTATTAAACATATTACAATCAAGGTTCTGAATAAATAAAAGCTTTGGTGCTGATCAATCCTACAAATATAACACTGTATGCTAAAAGACAATGGATAGAAAAGGCAAAGGTTTTCATATCTGGACCCAGATTGCACACATATCTTTAATAACACTGTATTTTAAGAACGATTTGAATACTGAGTAGTACACAACTGAAGAAATCTGACTTCAAGGTCTTCAGTGAAAGTAAAACCACTAAAATGATGAAGATGTGTTGCATAGCACAGAACATTTCGGTGCAAGTATAACCCTGGGTTTATCATTCTTGACCCAACTGGTGCCAGAAATACATTAGGGAGTCATTATATCAAAATGGGATTGCAAACCATTTGCACCATGCCAGGATGATTACTTTCTCTTTAATAACTATGCTACATATTTCCCAGTAAACTTAGTAGAAAAACAGAAAGAGCATTGAATCCCAGCTCTTTTGAGGAAGGGAAAATAAGAACCCCAAAATATGTTGTATTTAATATCCACTCACCATGGAAAAATTCACAGTGACTTTTTAGCCTTATGTTGATTATTACAATCTACAAGAAACATCCAGTATTTCCATTTTTGTTGCCTTGCCTCAGATGTGTGAATATTATTGATCAGAGTAAAGAATTCTAAGCAAAGAGATGTCAGAACATTTTTAAAAGGATTGTAAAGTACATACTATGCTACCTATGGTAGAAACACATTACCATTCTTATGCTATGTGACATAATTGATTGGGATTCCTTGATCTTTAGTGATCTTAAAGATTTAAATATTTATTAGATTTTTAAAAATCTCACCAAGTTTCCAAAGATTTCAGAGTAGCATACATATAACTCTCGTCCCCATCTTATTCTCGTAACTAGGGGTGTGCAAAAGAAAAAAAATTCGGCGGATTCGGATTCGGCCAAATCAGGCAGAATCAATTTCGGCAGGCAGTAAGACTCCCGCATGTCAGTTTCATCGGTACAAGCCTATTTGGGAGTCTTTTGGCCAGCTGAATGTCAATTTCAGCCCCATTATATCCTATGGGCCATTGAAGTCAATGGCGAAAACATAGGGTATATTCTGGGGGCTGGAGGGAGGGGGTTTGACGGAGAGGCTCCAAACTCACAGGGTAGCTGCTGGGGCCTCTCCCCAAGATACCCACCACGTTTTAAGAAAATTGGACCAGGGGGTCCAAGTCTACAGGCCCCCAAACAGGTTGCCCCCATCCCCTCCATTGTTCTCTATGGTGGGGGAAAAGTTACTTTTCCCACGGTGTTGTTAGTGGCTCTGGGGGGGAGGGGGTTTGAGGGAGAGGCTCCAAATTTTCAGGGTAGCTTCGGCAGCGCCTCCCCACATAAACCCCCATGTCCCAAAGCAATTGGACCAGTGGGCTCAATTCTATGGGCACCCAAACAGGTTACCCCATTACCTCCATTGTTTCCAATGGGAAAACCCAGCCAGCAGCACTTAAGGCAAGCAAGCAGGCAGCACGCAGCAGTCAGACTCTCCCAGAGAATCTCAGGGAAAGTGAACTGTCTTGGGAGGTGCTTGTTTGCCATGAGAACAAGTGGCACACTCCAAAACAAGTGGCACTGTGGCAGTGCAAGCCCCATAGCCAGTCAGAACACAGGTTATTTGCATATGCAGCCTCATTGGCCTTTGCCTTGGAACACAGAGGTTGTTTGCATATGCGACTTGATTGGCTTTTGCCTCTAACATTCTAAACAGTTTGCTGTTCTGAGGTAAAAAGTGTCCAATCTCTAGGTGAAGGCTGGAGATCACTCAGAATTACAACTGCTTTCCAGATGGCAGAGATCAGTTCCCCTGGAGAAAATGGTGGGCTCTGTATCCTTATATGCTGCTGAGGTGGCCCCCGTATGACAGCCAATGTGACGTAGCAGTCAGGGCTTCAGAGCACGGGAGAGGCTGCAGGTGTGTGGGGGGGTGGAAAGCTGAAGAGTGAGGGCGAAATAAAGGTAGGTTGATGATTGGCTGGGAAGGAGGTAGGGTTGCCAACTCCAGGTGGGAAATTCCTGGAGATGTGAGGGTTGGAGCCTGGAGAGGGTGAGGTTTCAGGAGGTGTGGGACCTCAGACAGATACAAAGCCATAGACTCCACCCCCCAAACCAACCATTCCCTTCTGGGGAACCATCGTTGCCAATCTCCAGGTGAGGGCTGGAGGTCACTCAAAATTACAACTGTTCTTTAGGTAGCAGAGATCAGTTCCTCTGAGAAAATGGTGGACTCAGTGTCATTATACCCTGCTGAGGTCGCCACAGCAAATTGACACTGAGTGTCCAAGGCCGGGTCACCCTCCAGAGCCTCTTTCTAGAGCTCGTTGTATTTATTTCCACAACGGGCCTTTTTCTTAGTTCCCTTATAAAGCACAATCCTAGACTATTTCATGATACTGCAATTCTGATTCCTTTATTTTTTAAAAAATGCCCTCCTGTTTTGTACATTCTGTGGAATGATCAAAATGTTGAAGCCTTCTTGACCTTCTAAGGCAAATCTTTCCAACAGTAGGCGCCACAATGCACATGTACAGGCAGCTGCAATCTTGCCTTTTTGCATGAGAAGGCAGACGACTCCTGACACTTCCGATTTACACTGCTGCTTGCCTTGACTTTTGCTGGAGAAAGCCACTGTGACATCTCTATGGCAGTCCAGGCCTTATTGGATTTTTTACTCCAATGCACAAAGGGGGTTGATGTGGCAGCGATGGCTTTGGCAGGCTCAGATTGACATTTGTGAGGTAGGATGGCCCAGTCTTCCCAACCTGGAGGAGGATCCAACTGCTGCCTTTGATTAATCTACTACTTTTACTTAATTTTATTACAGTCATTGATCAGCCAGCAATAACATAGTCAACCAAGTCAGCAACACATAAAAAGAAATATGTACACACAGAAAAAATATCATAGACTTGTTATAAACTAAATGCCCTGTTACATGAATAATTAATTAAAAAGTTGGACAAGCCAAAGCACAAAATTTAGCCACCTTAAAAGTGGTTTAATTAAAATGATCATAAAGAA
The DNA here is from genome assembly GCF_001447785.1 of Gekko japonicus. Classification (NCBI taxonomy): domain Eukaryota; kingdom Metazoa; phylum Chordata; class Lepidosauria; order Squamata; family Gekkonidae; genus Gekko; species Gekko japonicus. Next base: position 809,773 of record NW_015161415.1, on the reverse strand, counting down.
GAAGGGACATATAAAACTTGTTGCATCTACCTGGAAAATTGGATAGAACTGGGGTAGTGTATAAGGAATGGATGTCCTTATAAAATGAACAATGCAGTGGCACATGCTGAAGGAAGAGGAGGAGGAGGAGGAGGAGGAGGAGAGTCATTTTTATACCCTGCTTTTCTCTACCCCAAGGAGTCTCAAAGTGACTTTCTCCCCACAACAGGCACCTTGTGAGGTAGGTGGGGCTGAGAGAGCTGAGAGAACTGCTCTTGAGAGAACTGTAACTGACACAAGGCTACATGTGGAGAAGTGGGGAATCAAACCTGGTTCTCTAGATCTGAGTATGCTGCTCTTAACCACTACATCACATGCACTGCTGTTAACCACTATACCATGCTGTGTAACTGATTCAACCATGTTCCATTGGCAAGGACAAGTATGCTGAGAATAGGGGGCACATGAATATCTCCCTATCAGGAGACCTAAAGGTAAGACATTAAAGTGGGCCAAGGTGAATGCTTGATCCATGACTGGGAACTTCAGGACTGGTTGGTTTTATTTTGGTTTTTTTTTTGTAGGCAATCACCTTCCCTACATTGTGTGGCCCTAGCTAGGAAGTTTAAATACCCATGTAAACCGCTCAGAGCCTCCGGGATGGAGCAGTATAGAAATTGAATAAATAAATAAATAACATTGTTATAACACTGCCAATGCTTTTGAAGCCTCAGAGACATCCATTACCATCTATGAAGGAGAAAAGATGGAGATATTAACCCATCTCCTTGGATCTTTGGTTGTTTGCCTGGTAGGGGTGCTGGCTTCAGGTTACTCTAATTGTCATTTGTAGGCCACGTAAGGTGGCTGTGATGTGGCTTACTTTGATTCCCCCAAGAAGAATATCCAGTTTCTGCCTTCCAGATTGGATGAGGGATAGACTATCTTGGATGGAGACCCTTGTTTACCCAGCCATCACCAGCTACAGAAGTGGGAGAGTTGTCCCTCTAGTGCAGAGGTTTCAAATTCATTTATTATGAGGGCAGGATCTGATATAAATGTCATTTGTTGGGCTGGGTCATGTGTGCCATAAAAGGTAATGCCAGGTACTGGAGCTATTTTACCACTGACCATGACCCACATCCCTCCTCAGCACCTGACTAATCATTCTTTGCTTCATATGCACAAGAAGTGTTGCATAGCTCAGAGAGCTATTGCCTGATAATCAAGGTGCAACAAGCAGAGACTCTTGTGGTTCTTTAAAGACTAACATATTTCAGAAGTTTTTTATGAGCTGGGGCATGAAGGGCTGCATTCCGTTTCTGCAAGTGTGGCAGCCAAAGACTGGTTGCCAAGTGGCATCAACTGGGAAACCCAACAAGCCCTGCCTTAAAGAAACTGCTACAGTCAACAGGCTTTGGGGAGGGAAGGGGGTGAGGCAGAGGCGCAATCCCACACCTTCCTCTGTCAGAGTCCCAAATTCAGCAATTTTCAAGCACTGCCACTCTCCAAAGATGCCAGCTCCATTTTAATTGCCTTTTGCAGACTTATTTCCTGCCAGCTTCACAGTGTTTCCAACCACCCAAAATATTACAATTCATGTGCAAGCACACAGATGCACATTCCCATAGGCGTAATCTCCGTGGGGGCGGCGGGGCTTCAGCCCCCACCGAAATTTTCAGGAAGGTGCTCAGCCTCCCCTGGGAGCCACCCTTGCTCCTAGCAAAGCAATGCCTCTGGCCCAGCCCCAGCCCCCCCCCCGGAAATTGGAAAGTCTACACCCTTGGGACCTGCCTCTGCCATCTACAAACCCAGTGCATTTTTCTGAAGGCCTGCTCCTCTTCCTGACCTTCACCTCACTCCCTGCTCCCTGTTTCCATTCAGACTGTTACATAAGGCAGCACTTGCATGCATGCAGAGAGCCCAGGGATTGTGCATGCATTTTGGCTTTGCCTCTTATGCTCCCTGTGCTGCCAAAAGAGGGAGACAAAAGAGAAGCCATGCACATTTGGGTCAGCAGGTTAGCAGGCTCTGGCTCACCCAACTCAGCAAGTCTCCTCCACCCCTGATCCTCGGTATTCTGCATGCATTGTGCCCCTTACATAAGCATCGAGCTTTTCTCTCTCTCTCGGGCTGCTGTGCACAGCACACCCAATCCACCCAGCTTCTCCATTCACACTCTTAAATAAGCAGGCAAGTTTGGTGAGCTATCCAGCAGCTTTCCACAGGTGCCTGCCTGTAACCATGGACATATTCCCCAGGCTACCTGGAAGTGGGAAGCTACTCAGCTGGGCTCTGGAAGGTGGGATTCTGCTTGCCACATATGAACAACCAGCCATCTTTCCAGCAGCCCTGGTAGCACAAGCAGGAGCCCAATGCACTTTGGCTGGAGGAAAAGGTGGCAGCAGGCAGTGCATCCCATCCCAGTACCTCAGCCAAGGGAAGCAGGCAGCCTCCACGAGAATTGGCTTTGCAGAGCTCAGGGCCAAACCAGCCCTTCTATCCTTATGGTTGTCATCTCTGTGTTGGGCAATCCATGGAAATCTGGGGGAAGATTCTAGGGAGGACCCACATTTGGGGAAGGTAGGGACCTCAGGAGGAAGTATAATACCCTAATATAGGTCCTTCTGGTCCATATTCAGACTGATTTTCCTTCAGATAAGAGTCCTGGATGGGCCAGTCCAGGCCCCCAGGCAATATGTTTGACATGTCTGCTCTAATGCAGCCTTCAAGTGTGATAGGGTTGCCAGGTCCCACAGCCTTCCACAGCCTTTGGGGTGCATTCCTGTAGGGGGTGGGAACATCCCCAATGTGATGATGTCACGTTGTGGCCATCACCACCCCAAGCGCCACCTTCAACAATGATGACCCAAGCAGAATCCCAATGATGACGGTGGAGCCTAAAACACTGTGAGCTAGCTCACACTAACTCAGCTTAGAGGGAACACTGCCCATGGCTACTCCCTCTCCCTCCTCATCTGCAAGATTTAAAAGGCCTGCCTTCAAAACTTGCAGGAGGGGAGGGGGCAGCTGCTGGCCATGTGCCTGAACTCCAAGTGGGGATGCTGCTTGGAATTCAGGTGAGAGAGGCCCCCCCTACTGCCCAGAAGCATTTAAAGGGATGCTTCTGGGCAGTGGGGTTTGCTTGCCTGAACTTCAAGTGGCCAAGCTGCTTGGAATTCAGGTGAGAGAGGGGCCCACCCCCGCTGACCAAAAGCATTTAAAGGGACCCTTTAAATGCTTCTGGGCAGTGGGGCTGCAGGCACCTGAATTCCAAGCGATGAATCACTGCTTGGAGTTCAGGCGTGCAGCAGCGGCTGCCTCTCTCCCTCCCTTCCTGCAAGATTTAAAGGGCCCAATCAGCTGGAGGGTCCTTTAAATCTCTCTGGAGAGAAGGGAAAGGGGTAGCCGCAGATGGTCAGGCTTGGGGGTGGGGCTTCCTCCACCGGCCAGCTGACCCACGGTGGGTTGAAGCCCCCCAAATCAGGGAAAACCCCACCCGGACCGGGGCAACCCTACTGTGTGAACATTTAGTGGATTGGTGGGTTGGCAGGAGACTAGTTTTATTATGCTTGTTTTTCATAAGATTGAACAATATGTCTGGCCAGGTCAGTTGGGGCAATTACTATTCAGCTGCTATAGGGACAAGGAGGAATGGCAGCGGGGTGAGAAGAAAACCTGTAGTGCCAGTTTAATCTCTGTTTAATCCAAAAGAATAAGGATGCTGAACTCCGCAGTTCCACCAGAATGACCTTGATGACAGCTAAGTCAGAGATCTGTGAAAAATGAAAAATCCCTTCTTAAGGATATGATGGAAGAAAAGATGGCCCTAGTATTTTTACTGAAACTTGAGGTCCAGTTTTAACTCAGATTGTTCCTGCTTTAGTGCTGTTGCTTTTATTTTATTGCAAGCCATATTGGCAGTCCCTCAAGGCACAGAAAGGCATAATTATTTTTGAAAATAAATAAATACTACTGTGATCTGGTGTTTAGAATGAACTACAGTGCTCTTGTTGGAATCTTTCTAGCCAGGCTACTTCCTCCTGGACTAAACTGGGGGAAGAAGTGGAATAATAGGTAGCTGGGATATCATGATCCATCTGACATGAGCACCTCTTCTAGTCCGGAAGTCTGAAAGAAAGGTGTTTGCAAAATGTTAGTTTCCTATGCAGATTCTTCATCCTCACCTATTCCTTGCTGTCCATAAAAGCAACATTCAAATTTTGTTGTTCCATTGAAAGGTAAGACAACAGGCATAGCTACCACATTGTTTGATGCCGGAGCAGTTCACACAGCAGGCAGGTAAAATTGCAGGAAAGAGATCTTATTAAGTATGTTGAAGCTTGAATTACCATTCTGAGACTCCGCTGTTAATGGGCTTGAAACTGTACACTGCCTTCTTTCCTATATTCTCCCGTGTCACATCAAGCTGTTCCCTACTGAAGTTTGACACTATTTGTGTAGTTCCAAACCACTGAGAGGCATTCTCAAAGAAGAAATTATCTCTAAGGGAAGAAAGGGCCATCCCTTGTTTGTGCTTTCTACTTATGTAACAGTACTGACCTTTGCATTTATTGTTCAGAAAGTCAGCAAGTTCATGCCTCCAAGGCACCTTCTGTTTCATGAGGATCATTCTGTGGGAGATGAGCAAACCTACAGGGATGTGGAGAGGAAGTGACTGCCCCAGCTGACCTAGGGCAGGGGAAGGTGCCGTGATGCAGTGGAAATTCTTCGCATTTCTCCACGACTGAAATGTTTACAGTTTTAAAATAACTTTGCCTTTAAATGACAAAGAAACAAAACTTTCTGATCAGGACTCTGCTTCCAGTTAAAGCAATGATCTAAAATAGTGCTCATTTAATTAAGGCTTTGTACTTTAGTTCCTATGGATCATCTTACCAGTGTTTGCAAGCAGTTTTGCCACTTGCATGCTTTATTTTTAGGTGTGCATATAAAACATTTTCATACTGTATGCTACAAGGCAAACTTGGGGGGGGGGGTCCTTGCTAAGGCAAGGGCCAAAACTAGAAGGCAGCAGTATGTTTAATTCTTCCCACACTTGCTGTTCCTTTCCTGTAAATGCTGCTCCCAAGCTTCCCCCCCCCCCAAAGTAGGATGCAAGATTAGAAGTTAGTTCACAGATGGGAAAACTGGTGTGGGGGGGAGGCATTTGCAGGGAAGAATCAGCAAACATGGGAGGAAGAGGAAGAAGAAGGAGAAGAAGAAGAGTTAGATATATACCCTGCCCTTCACTCAGGAGCTTACAATCTCCTTCTCTTCCTCCCCCCACAACAGGTAGGTGAGGTAGGTGGAGCTGAGAGAGCTCTGAGAGAACTGCTCTTGAGAGAACAGCTCTGAGAGAACTGTGACTGACCGAAGGTCACCCAGCTGGCTGCATGTGGAGAAGTGGGGAATCAGACCCGGTTCTCCAGATTACAGTCTGCCACTCTTAACCACTACACCAAACTGGCTCTCCATACACCTGTCAATTTTCCCTGGCAAATGTCCCCTGAATCTGAAAAATGCAGGTTTAGGAATATAGTTTGACAAGGTAAAGCATCATTTCATTCTTGTGTGTTTTTAATGGGATTGTGCTTGCCCCGCCCCTTTGACATTTCAAGCCTACTTCTATGGCACCGGAAGTCTAGGTTAGACATTTAAAACCCTAGATGAAGAGCTGCCCTGCTGGTTCTGGCAGTTTGCATATCATCTTTACTAGCAGCTTCCGTATTGCTTGCCTGTCATTCCATGATGGTATATTTGTATACTGGTAATTATTCCATCTCGAGCTGCGGTGGCTCAAGTGGTTAAGACGCTGAACTGCAGGCTGTGGAAGGTCAGTAGTTCAGCAGTTCAAGACCCGGGTTCCGCAAGACGGGGTGAGCTCCTGTCTCTAGTTCCAGCTCCTGCCAACCTAGCAGTTCGAAAGCAAGACATTGCAAGTAGATAAATAGGGACCACTTTGGTGGGAAGATAACAGCGTTCCGTGTGCCTTGGTGTTTAGTCATGCCGGCCACATGACCATGGAAACGTCTTCGGACAGCGCTGGCTCTTCGGCTTTGAAACGGAGATGAGTACCGCAACCCTAGAGTCAGATTCGACTGGCTTTCGAGCAAGGGAACCTTTACCTTTACCTTAATTATTCCATGTTGTGTTTTTATGGCTTGTTTATTACTGATAATTTTATACTTGACTTTGTGAATTTATCATACTGTTTTTACTTTGTAAGCCATCTCAGGCACATCTCTGGAGAGGCGGCATCCACATTTTGTAAATGAACAAAAATAAGTTAGTATTTGCCACTCACCGAGATCTGGGAATGCCTACAGTAACATATTTACAATCTTATCTGCATAGCAGAAATAGAAAGAGGGGTTGTTATCTGCATTATGATATATATTATATAAGTAAACATGATACAAGTTTTGCAAAGCCAGAAATAATTTCTTGTGAAAACAAGCCTGAAGTTATAGCTGTTTTCAAACACTACATAAATTTAAAGCATGAATAAAAAATGTGCCATAAGTTACTGGAAATAACGATGAATTGTGATAAAACCATATATACAAGCTTCTGAAACGTGTCTCAGCATGATTTTATCATAAGAATATTGAATATGTTTTATTCATACAAGGTGAGCAAGTAAAAGTAAAGGAAAAATATTGTCCCTATTGTTATTATTGTCATGCTTATTAGCACTAATATTATGGAAATATATTTCTGTTTTTCAAAGAAAATACATTGTTTTGTCTCTAGCATATGGTATTGTGCCAATCCTTTACATTATTCTTAACCCATTATGGAAGATTCATGCTCTGTTTCTAGTCTCCTCCATTCCCCAGTAAGCTGACAACAAATTAAGAGAATAATGCTGTTTTCTAAACACAAACAAAATTAACAAGCAAGCACAGTGTTCATTATCGCCAAGTTTTCCTTGTAACTAAGATAATTATCAGCAAGAACTTACTCTGTAAGACATCTTGATTCATGCCTATGGCTGACCAAAGTTGCAGGAAGTGTCTTTAGTGGGTTAATACATTCAAAAGAACAAGATCTCCGTAACATTTTAATAAGCTTGAGTAAGTGCCATGCCAATTAGATTAATCCTTTACACAGAGTTAAGTATGCCAAAAACAATTACAGTATTTTCTAAATACAACTGTATGCAATATTATTTTGAAATATAATGGCAAAATACAGTCAGGTTAGCTAAGTCTGGAAACTTGACAAACATGTGCAGGATCTCCAACCACACATGCCCAGAGAGTGGGACTTCAGTATCCTGCCAGTTCTTTCTGACTGCTGCAAACCTCCATGAATAATCAATAACACGAAGGCTGACAGCAGTAGGGAAGGAGAGTGGGTGGTGTGAATGCATAAATGACCACTCGAAGATCATTAGTTACAGGCAAGCAACCTGTTTATCTTTGTCATGGTCTCTATGCATCACACCTAATGGGAGAATAGCAAGCTCAGGCCTACCTGGAGGAGGGTGCTGGCAGCATCTCAGGAGACCACAGATTGAAGTACCGAATGTCCCATGCGAGAACAATGCTGTGCATGAACATCCAAGGCATAATGTTTGATAGACATATTGGGAGACACCTAGGAAGCCAACTGACAGATGTCCTCCAAGGGCACTCCTCGGAGGAAAACCATAGAAGGCAATATAGCACTCATGGAATGAGCTTGCGACCAAACAGGCAAGGGCCTCTTCTCCAGGAGATAACATAACTTGATGGTCTCAACAATCCACTTAGATAGCTTTTGAGTAAAAGATTTACACCCCAAGGAACGTGAGGCATAGGACACCAAAAGATGAGGCTCTTTACAGTCTCCACGTGTCCTATCTAGGCAGAATAAAAGCGACTGCTTCACATCCAAAGTGTGCCATAAATGCTCAATGTCTGTCTTAGGCTGTGGATAAAAATCTGGTAAAACAACTTGGTTATGTAGATGGAACTCAGATACCACCTTTGGTAAGAAGGAGATGTCTGATGCCAAAGCAACACTATCCGCCAAGACTCTTAGATAGGGAGGGTTGTGTTGGAAAGCTGACTCTGACCGGAGAGGTTATGGCCACCAAAAATGCAGTCTTCCAGGACAGTAAGTTCAATTCTCACATTGTCATGGGCTCAAAAGGTCTACAGGTGAGCCTGCATAACACCATGGGCAAATGCCATGGTGGCGTCGGCAATTTGACTGGGGGTTAGAGGTGTAACAAACCCCTAAAAAACCTTTTAGAGTCAGAATGGGCAAAGACAGAAGTATTGTCCAATCTCTTCTGGAAGGCCAAGATAGCACCAAGTAGACTCTAAGCAAGGAGTGACTGAGACCCGAATCAGTGAGAGAAAGAATAAAGTCAAAAATGCAAGGCAGGCCAACCAAAGTGGGGTTGAAGGAACGTGAGTAACTTGGATCATTTATAAGCATAGGATGTTTGAGTAGATTGCTTCCTGCTATTCAGGAGAACCATCACTACTCTGTTGAAAAAAAACCCTGCCATGTATTCTCCAAGCTGTCAGTTTGAGATGAAGTACCTTGTGGTAGAGTACCTAACCCTCTGACGTCATTAAGTCTGGTGCATGCAGAAAGTGAAGAAAGACTTTGTCTGAAAGCCAAAGGTTGTCTTAGCCACCAAGGAGTCACGAGGATGCAATCTGGGTTCTGTCACAGGATTTTATTCAATACCTGTGTGAGAAGAGGAATTGGAGGGAAAGAAACAGCAACTTCCCCTTCTAGGGGACCAATAGCCCATCTCTTAGAGAGTGTGTGTCTGTGCCCCCCCCCCATAGCAGGATTGGGTACATTTGCAGTTCTGTCATGTTTCAAAGACATCTATTTGTGGGTGGCCTTAGTGCCAGAATATGGGCTGAAGATATTTCCAGTTCAGTTCCCATTCATGCAACTGGGCTCCCCCTCTTCTGAGCACATCCACCTGGATGTTCTGTACAGCTGGGAGATGTGAGGCTGACATCCTACTGTCATGTACCAGACACCAGTCCCATAGAGTGGCAAAATCAGCGCGATACAGTTCCACCCTGTCTATTTATTTAGGAGAGGACAGTCATATGGTCTGTCAAAATTGTGACCGATTTCCCCGCAACCATAGGTAGAAAGAACCGTAGTGTGTATTGGATCAATAGGCACTCCAAAAGAATTATGTGGGAGCCTCTCAGGCTTTCCTCCCACTGTGCCCCCACACAGAGGCCATTGAAATGAGCTCCCCAACCCTACAGGGACCTTTCTGTTGTGACTGTTACCATGGACACCGGTGAGTGAAAGGGAGCACCAGATATGAAATTGGGAACTCCCCACCGTATCAGGGAGTCCTTCGCATCAGCTGCTGGTAGAAGACATTTGGTTTGGGGGTCTCTTGAAGGCTTGAAAGTCTAGACAAACCAGAGTTGTAGGGATGCATGTGAAGCCTTGCTAGAGGCAGGACCCCATTAATTCCAAAAGCCACTGAACATCAAAAGATGTGAGAACAGGCAGTGATCAAAGGAGTTGAGCTAGCACAGCCAGAGTGTGCACACATTGATCCAGGATAAATGCTCGACCTAGAGTGGAGTCAATAGTAACCCCATTAAAATTCACCCTTTGTGCAGGGGTAAGGTTTGACTTTGTAATTCACACAAAGACCCAGGGATTGTAGAAAATCTAAAGTGAAAAGTACGTTGTCCATCAACAGGTTTTTGGACCCCACAACTAGAAGCCAATCATTGATGTAGGGGAAAACCATCACCCCCTGCAGCCACAGGTAGGCTGCCACAACCACCATTGTCTTTGCGAAGACCCTGGGGGCTGTAGAGAGGCTATAAGGCAGGACCTTGTATTGGTAATGGTTCTCCCCAATAGTAAAGCAGAGAAAATGTCTGTGAGGAGGAAAGATGTGCAGGGGGAAGTAGGCATCTTGTAAGTCTATTGTGGCCATCCACACTGTGCTCTGAGAGGCAGTATATTCTGAAGAGTTGTCATTTGAAACTTGAGATACGTGACATATTCGTTCAGAGCTCTGAGATCCAGAATAGGATGAAGGCCTCCATCCGTATTTGGATCCGTGAAGTACCGGAAGTAAAATACCTGTCCCCGATCTGGAGAAGGAACTGGTTCTATGGCCTGTTTCTCCAGCAGTTGCTGAACTTCATGTACGAGGGTCGAGGACACTGGGGTCCTGATGAACACAGGAGTAGGAGGTGTCTCTGAGAATTCTGTTGCATAGCCTTGGGTGATGATGGAGAGCACCTAAGGGTCTGATGTTATTAGACTCCAAGTGTTGTAAAAAGAGCCAAGGCAGGTAGCCACAGGTGACAAGAGGGGAAGGGAGTAGGAGGCTTCCAGAGGGCGCAGGGCTGAAAAGTCAAAGGCCCTGTTTGGTGCTCTTGGTTGGTTTAAACTTGGCAGGCTGAGATGCTTGTTGGAACTTTTTCCTCAGTGTATCGATAGATCTAGACAACAAGTGAGATTGTCTAGCTTTCCAGGAATCATCTGGACATTGCCTGCCATATGGACGTTTAGCAGAACGAGACCACATCTTGGGTCTTTGAGATCTATATGAAGTGGAGACACACAAATTTCAAGACCCTTTCAGGCTTTTATCCAACTGAGCAGCTTCCCACTTCCAGGCAGCCTGGGGGATGTGTCCATGGGCACCAGTTGTGGAGTGGAAGAAGCCTTGACCATCATATGGCAGATCTTCTATATAGGCCTGTGTGTTGGTTTGAAGTGAGGTAGTACATAGCCAAGAATGCCAACATAAAGCCACTGCAGAGGACTTAATCATAGAACAAGTGTCCAGGGTATGCTTAGAAGAATTTATTACTTGTTTTGTCAGAACCATACTTTCCTTCTGTAACCTTACAAGCCTAATCCTGTTGCTGCTCAGGTAAAAGAGCAAGGAAAGGAGACATCTGTTCCCATAAGTAATACTTATAACATCCCATACAGGCCACATAATTAGATGTTTTGACCCCTAGAGTACCTGCAGAATAAAAACAACACCCAAATAAATCCATCTTCTTGCTCTCCTTGTCTGATGGAGTCGAATGTGTTTTCTTACTCTTGGATGAGAGGGTGACCACCATGGAAGTAGGCTGGGGGTGAGGACAAAAAAAAATTCTGCTCCAGCTTCCTGAACTTTGTACATGTGGTCTAATCGCCTGGTGGAGACAGGTGTGGAGAAAGGTTTGTCCCAGTGTGACTTGGCAGCTTGGAGTAGCATATGGGTAATCAGCAAGGCAATTGCTGTCGAGGTATCAAGCTGGATGATGTCAAACACAGCATCTGTTACTTGGGGTTAAGGTTGGGTGATGGCGATACCCAAAGAATGTGCCATCCTCTTGATTAAATCTCCGTAACAGCGTAGGTCCTCAGAGGGAGAGATAGGTAAATCATCAGCAACCTGCTGATTAGGTGAAGGATCTGAGGGAGTCATGGGAGCTTCAGAGTCAGTGACAGAAGAGTAAGATAAGTCCTCCACTCCCAAAAAATTAGGTGGTGGTGGACTGTCATGGCGTGGACGGGGTGGAAGCATTGGTGAATCAGTTGGCATCAGGGCTGTCTGCATTGATGGTATCAGAATCAATGCTCTCGGGGTGGGGGGCACCATCAGCACTGATGGTTTGGTTGAAGTGACTAACAACACTGGAGCCGGAGTAGGATGTTCCCTTACTGGAGAACAAGGATGATGAGAGGTGATAGATCATTGGTCCCGATCCAACAGCCTGCCTGGGTCAACCACAGGACTGTTGAAGCAAGAGGAAATGCACTGTACAGATATTGAAACTGTCTCTGGTCCCACGAAACCACCACCAAAGACAATGGCAGTGAAAAAGCAGCCAGTGGTCCTGTATGGGGGGATCGATGCTGCGGCCTTGGTAAAGAACTGCCGTTACGAGAAGATGAGCAGTCCATCATATGCTTAGACTTTCATTGATGCTGATGGCCGGTACCAATCAGAGATTGGGAATGAGAGCGGTCAGAGGCAGAGGATCAAGAAAATTGCAAGGCATTAAGGTGGTGTGGAATGGGAACCTCTTCACATGGAGCCGACCAGTCCATGGAAGGTTTCACTTGACAAATGGGCAAGTTCAGCAAAGTTATAGGCAGTATCGCTGGGATGTGTGTCAGGTCCAGTGACAGAGAACGAATCAGGGGAGTGACTGCAGATGCATCCAAGCCTAGGGCAGCACTCACCAATGCAGTCTTAGAGCCAGATTTATGGTGCTTGTGTTTGACCTTAATATGGCCCTTAGAAGAAGAAGAAGAAGAAGAGAAGAGATTGGATTTATACCCCGCCCTTCACTTGGAGTCTCAGAGCGGCTTACAAACCCCTTTCCCTTCCCCTCCCCACAACAGACACCCTGTGAGGTGGGTGGGGCTGAGAGAGCTCTGACAGCAACTGCTCTTTTTCAAGGACAGCTGTGCCAGAGTTTGCGACTGACCCAAGGTCACATCAGCAGGTACAAGTGGACGAGTGGGAAATCAAACCTGGTTCTCCCAGATTAGAGTCCGTGCACTTAACCACTACACCAAACTGACCTCCTTTTTCTTGGGTGTCAGTGTCGAAAGTGCTGCCAAGGCCATTGGCACCATCACCATTGATGTTGAAACTCTGGTGTCTGAAGATGTCTTAGCCATTGCATCCAAAGATTAGGGTCAGTCTTTCAAAGCCGGTTCGAGGATGATCCGTCAGCGCTGACTGAGGCTGATCTGTCAACACCCAACACAGAGTTACCTCAGCAAGGGTGGAAACCATTGACTTTGGGCAAAGAGTGGATTCCAGAAGAGCTGCTTGGAACATCACCACTCTGTTCTTACGGATTTGATTGGAAAATTTCACACAGTGGACAGAAGCTGCCAAGATGTGCAGCTTCAGGCTCCACATACAGGTTCAGTAAGCAGGCAAAAATTCCTCTAGTATCAAAGAACAGGTGAGGTGATCTCAATTAACAGTAATTAACCAGGCTAAGGGAAGATCCAACATCTTCTGAAGATCAACAAAATACAAACAGTCAATAAAATCAGCCTAAACTTACTCAGAATCCAAAGGTAGGAAAAATCCTGCCCAAAACATATGCACTCCTTCCCCCCTACCACCTTTTTGGCTTTTATCCTCAGAAGGACCTGTTAACACGCTACCCCTCCCTCTATCCAGTCCAGCTGTTAATTAAGATTAACAGCTGTGCAGCTCATGAGAAGCTAAAAGCTGGGCAGTTCCTGCAATGACTTGCAAGGGTGATCCTCCCCCTCCTGCCCTCATTAGTTCTTCAGTGTTGCTGCTTTACACACAAGCAGGTCTCTTATAGTACTTTCCCTCATGAAAGAAGTTGCCCTACCGAAGCAGATTGACTTATCAGCACGGCAGTCAGAAGAGAACTGGCAGGATACTGGAGCCCCGCCCGCTGGGCATGTGTAGTTGGAGTTTCTGCACATGCTGGGAGAAGGGGCTCCAGATCCTTTCTGAGCTTGTTAGAAGTTTCCCAGATCGGAGCCAGCGCAGGTGCCTTAACCCATAGGTGTGATGCATAGAGACCACAATGAAGATACACCCCCCCCCGGTATTCCATTTAATTTCAGCTCAGCAGGACATTTCTTCTTTTGGGAAATGCATTTATTTCTTTTATTAGGTTTATACCCCGCCCACCCCGTTTTACAGCAGGCTCAGGGCGGCTTACACTGGTTAAAACAAACAATTAAAATCACATAAAATCATGTAAAACAATTCAGTCATAAACAGTCATAATTTATAAAGTGCTGCATAATAAATTAGTTGTTATGGGATGGCGTACATTGAGAGTGTACACAAAGTCTCTACATCATTTTGCTCCCTATCTTCCTAATGCTCAGGTGGCGCAGGCTAGATGTCAAAGGCCAAGGGCCAGGACTGTAGCTGTTACTATGATGTTAATGTAGTGGTGGCTCCTAATTATAGGCCTGGTGAAAGATCTCCGTCTTGCAGGCCCTGTGGAATTGTAAAAGATCCCACAGGGCCCTGATCTCCTCCGGGAGCTCATTCCACCAGGATGGAGCTACCACTGAAAAGGCCCTGGCAGTTGCAAGCCTGGCATCTTTTGGGCCCAGGAGGGTCAATTGGTTTTGTGACCCCGACCATAGTGCTCTCTGGGGTAAATATGGGGAAAGGCGGTCCCTCAGGTATGTCGGACCCTGGCCATAAAGGGCTTTAAAGGTAAGAACCAGCACCTTGAAGTGAATTCAGTATGCTACTGGCAGCCAGTGCAGTGACTTTAGCACAGGATGGATGTGTTCCCACCTGGGGAGACCCATCAGAAGCCTGGCCGGAGCATTCTGCACTAGCTGCAGTTTCCAAATTAGTGACAAGGGCAGCTTCATGAAGAGAGCATCACAGTAGTCTAGTCTTGAGGTGACCATCATGTGGATCACTGTTGCCAGATCATCACGGTTGAGGAAGGGAACCAACTGCCTAATCAGCTGAAGATGGTAAAAAGCTGACTTGGCAGTGGCTGCTACCTGGGTCTCCATTGATAAGGAGGCATCCAGGAGCACTCCCAAGCTCCTCACCACCGGTGCTGGCACAAACGGCACCCCATCAAAGGTTGGGAGTGGGATCCCCACCCCTGTACCACCCCGACCCAGGCACAGGACCTCTGTCTTCGTCAGATTCAGTTTCAGCCGACTCAGCCTAAGCCAACCAGCCACAGCTTCTAATGCCTGGTCCAGGTCTTCCGGTCTTCTGGTCTGGAGCCGAACCGGCTACCCAACATCAGATAGAGCTGGGTGTCATCAGTGTACTTGGGACAACTCAGCCCATGCCTCCGGGCAATCTGGGCAAGGGGGCACATGTAGGTGTTAAACAACATCAGGGATAGAGAAGGCAAAGAAAAAAAATATTTTTATCCCTTTCTCACAATACGATAACTCATGGGCACTCAATGCAATTAATGAGCAGTAAGCTTAGAACAGATAAAAGGATGTATTTATTTATTTATTTATACTTCTTCACCCAAAGAGTAATTAAAGTATTTATTTATACTTCTTCACCCAAAGAGTCATTAAAGAATTAACACATGGAGTTCACTGAAGCAGGAAATAGTGGCAGCTAAAAGCACAGACAGCTTCAAGAGGGGATTGGATAAACATATGAGCAGAAGTCCATCAGTGGCTATTAGCCACAAGGTGCTGCGGTGGCTCAAGTCGTTAAGACGCTGAACTGCAGGCTGTGGAAGGTCGGTAGTTCAGCAGTTCGAGACCCGAGTGTGCTGCATGACAGAGTGAGCTCCTGTCTCTAGTTCCAGCTCCTGCCAAAGCTCCCAACAGAACTTCAACAGAGCAGTTGTTCAGAATCCTAAAATCCCCCAAAGCATCCTGGAATCCAGTGGGATCCATTTTAACCATTAACCATTACTCCCTCCCCTGCAGAGTGTCAGAATCATATTCACTTTTGCCTTGGGTTGATAGTAGTCAAACCACAGTACAGGCTAAACCTCCAACTCTAAAACCAGTCCTTCGCTCAAAAGCCAACGTGTGACCTTTTTCATGTATTGGGTCCATCACAACTTAAAAGAGGCGTATGGAAGCCAAAGAACCTACAAAAGTATGGCTGTCATCCACAATTAATCTAGGTGTCTTCAGCGATAAGCCTGAGAGCAGCTTTGCCCATTCAGGAAGGGTGCCCAGTGTAGAACTGGGTTGCCAGTAAACAATAGAATGCCCAGTTTATCCCTGAAACCCAAAAGAGGGAACAGTCAATACCAACAATACTTTGTAGTGGGAGTCTGAAAAGGGAAAGACTCACAAAGGATGGAATCCCTCCCTCCTCCATTGTGGGATTGGTGAAGGGCTACAAACCCAGCTAGAGTTAGTTTAGACAAACAATGTCATTTTTAACTTCTGGTTTTAACTCTCATACAATATGTAATCTAGGCCAAAAAAATTTATTTTATGTCATAGGAGTCATTCTTGAAGGAGGATGCCCAAGGGACTAGACGATGTTAGCAAAACACCCAGCTGTGCACCATAGTATTTCAGTGCAAATGGTAAGCTATTACATTTAGCCATGAACTTTAAAAAAAAATGGTCCAGATGTCAACAGACAATAGAAGTGGTAGTTCTAGTTTCAGAAAGCAAACAACATTCTACGAATAAGAAGAAAGAAAACTGCAACTGTACAAGGAGGGAAATGTCAACAAAAGACTTTCAAATAATATGAAAATAGAATGAATATTGTTTTGAAACTTAGAAGAAATGGTGTTCTAAATGGTGGTTTTAATGTGCAGATCCCAAGACGTAAGTTCTAATGAACACTGACGTTAATGGGAAAAGGCTCAATGATTTTAATGTAGGTCGACTGTACGCACAAAATAATTATGCAATAAAGAAAATTCATTTTATATCAGGAAAGACAGTATTGAAGTTTATATAGCCAGAGAGATGGTTCTGTCATAAGAACATACACAAACTCTCTGAATATATGTACATATGCACCCATATGTTGGTATATAGGGATGTGCATTCGGCTATTTCCAGTCTGAACATATATCCCCAAAATACATTATTTGTATTCAGGACCTCACTACTGGTATTCTAAGAATCCTGAATATTGCTACAGATACCCAAATAAATCCAAAATTTTGGGGATTTTTGGAATACAAGTAATGGGGTCCTGAATATTTCCATAAATATTTTGGGCTGGCATTTCAAGGCTTCCAGATGCACATGCATGTGTGCACACAAACACACAAATATACCAAGCTGCTTTAGATCATGGATCAAAGTCAATATTGTCTACTCAGACTGGCAGAGGCTCTCCAGGGTCTCAGGCAGTGGTCTATCACATCACCTACTCCCTGGTCCTTTTAACTGGATGGACTGGACCTGGGGCTGGTTTGCCTATAGTAGGATTTGTTTTAAAACATTATGTCAAGGTTGTTTGCTTTGCTTTGGAGGGGGATTGTACTTTAAAAAATAATTTTACTTGGTTTTGCTTTGCACTATTTTTAAAGGGGGTTAAAAGGCTTGCACTGTTTTTGGTGTGGGGGAGGGGTGCCCCAAGTTGAATTCTCTGGTTTGACATTGGTTGTGTTGGGTATGTTGGTTGTGTTTGCATTTGGAGGCTTTTGGCTGGTGGTAATTCTTGTATGCTTGGCTATTGACTTACTTGGTCTGGAGAAAGCACAAGATTCTTCCCCCCTAGGAAACAATGGAGACAAGAGGGATGACTGGAAGCATTTTGTTCAGAAGCCTGTAGAGCTGGACCCCTTGATCCAGTTCACTTAAAACCTAGGGATCTTTAGTGGAAAGGCAAGCTAGGAATTAGGCAAATTTGGTATCATTTCTTTGAAAAACAGTCACTTCAGCCTCCCAGAAAGAGTTCCCCCACTGGAAAAAACAGACCCCCCAAATTCAGAATTGTTTAAAACCCTGAAACCCAATATCAAAATGGACACAAATAATCTAGAATAGCAGTATGCAAACCATTCCTGAAATCTAAATTTAAAAAAAACTTTTTTTTTCAAGTGCACACCCCCAGGTATGTATTTATGATCTGAATAGCAATGAATATAATTAAGTTTAGTATTTTTCTGAGATGCTTTAGGCAACATGAAACGACTTGCCATTACACTGTATTTTCCCACCAGTACTTACAACATCAATATTGCAGCATTACTGGTGGAAAATGCCTCCAGGTTTAATGCATATTCAGGCTGTCAGAACTGATTTCTTTGCTGAGTGAGCTAGCACTCTTCATTTGTTTTCCATTATTGCTATTTACCATTCTATAGTGATATCATCTAAGATAATGCATGCTGAGGCTTGTCAGAGTTAGAGAAAGGTTTCTTGTGTACAAATGCAAACATTTGTTCAATGAAAATATATATATGTACAAGTGGGGAAACAACAAAGACTGGTGGTGGGGGGGTCGCTTCATTTATACCTATATTTCTTTCCCCATACTATTTCCTCATTCTCTTCTCCTGGCAGCCCCATATCCTCTCCCTTTTCACTGCTTCCCTCTCTGTTTCCTATTTACCAACCAACCAACCAACCTTTATTTTATTTGTCCTCCTGCCCCATCTTCAGCTTAATGTAATATTTATTTATGTAATTCATTTTCACCTCACCTTTCTCCCCAGCAGGCTGAGAGAGACACATCTGGGTTCTTGTACAAATTGCATGGGAGCAAGTTGCCCAGTGGTTACTGCTGGACCCAGCCTGACAAATACTTCCTCCGTGGCAGAAGAAAGGGAGCAGCGGTGGACTGGGAGGCCAAAACAGCCGTGGAAAAGGCCTCTCCTGAGATTTACTGACAGAAACTGAAGTTTGATGGCTAGCAATGTTGGTGTGGTTGCATAGCCTCCCCCTGCAAGAGCCACTGTGTTCTCAGAGGGCTTTTCTCAGGTTTGTAGAAAGAACCGACTTGTCTGTTCACAGCCATGATCTCTGGATTTACATATTTACAGATGGGACCATGTTATGAATTAGATATATTGAGTGATGTCACAGGAGAGAAGGGAATTTATAAAAAAGAGGAGCAGGAAGAATTCTGTTGTCACCCTCAACTTGAAAACAACTTTAAATTGGTAGATGTGCACACATAAGAGGATGTGGGGTGACTTGAACCACTGAACAGGTAGCAAGCAGCCAGTCTAGGGTGAACCATGCAAGCTATGTGGTATTAAGTCACTTGGTGGTTACTGGTGGGTTTGGCCCAGATTAATCTTTCCTGAAAGGCCAAAACAGCCCTGGAAAGAACCCTTTCCCCTCCCCTTTCTTTTTACTGGCAGAATCCAAGGATAGGAGGGTTGGATGTTCTATTGTGGTTGCCTAGGAGAGAAGAGGAGAGAAGAGATTGGATTTATACCCCGCCCTTCACTCAGAGTCTCAGAGTGGCTTACACACTCCTTTCCCTTCCCCTCCCCACAACAGACACCCTGTGATGTAGGCAGAGCTGACCACAGCTCCAGTCCTCTTTAGACAGAAGAAAAGCTACATATAAAATCCTATAACCAGAGGACATTTCGGGGGGGGGAATGCGGGGGAACGCAGTTCCCCCGGGTGAGGTGCAGGGGGGCGGGGCACATGACGAAGCCCCGCCCCCTGCTTCCGGCCGCCCCGCTTCCAGCCCTCATTCAGCCAGGAGGAGGCAGGAGAAGAGGGAGGGTAAGTTGCTTCCTCCCCGCCTCTCCCCACCCCTGCCTGCCTGGGGCCAGGGAGGGCCTTGGCGGGGCTTCCTCGCACTCCCGCTGGCCTTGCAGGTCCACCGCCGGGCCCCTGATGTCAGGGGGTGTGGCATATGCTAATGAGTTATGCTAATGAGTTCCCCTAGCTCTTTTTCTACGAAATGACCCCTGCCTATAACAAATTTCTACAGAAGTGGCATGTCTTCTGTCTCTCCTTTGTCATTCTGCTGACATTAGAATCAGGAAGATCATGTGACCAAAGATATGATAAATGTGCGCACTACTGTTTCTGGCTTGTTCCCATTCTATATTTTTGATAAATGTCTTTACAACAGATCAATGTGCAAAAACCAGTTTTGAAATACAGATCGTGGTCTTGATGTTTATTTCAAAATGTGATAGCAGCTAATTTCGTTTCATCTTTCATCTTGTCTTTTATTTATAATTGACTGATAGTATCAGAAGACACCCTATGGATTCTACCATAAACAGTAAATAGATATAATACATTTTGATCATTTAGAGACTGCCAGTTTAGAAGCAACTATGATTGATGTAAAACTGCAATAAAATAAAATAAAAACCTCCTATAAAAAGATTGTCACAAAATTGGATTCCACTTAACCAAATGCATTTAAACTCAAACAAAATAAAGTATGATAAAATCCCAGATACATTTGGCATAACTGATCCTGAGTGTAGTTCAATAAATGATGACCATGGTTTTCAAACTCTCTACTTTCAGGGAGACCTAAGATGAATCATATACCCCTAGGAAACTGTAAAAGGTAAGAAGGATTCGTTTAAGTGGTGGAAAGCTAGGCTCAGTGAGGTTGATAAAAGGGAACAGAGGCTGTGGCAAATAAAATGCAAGTCTGTGATCAGGCAGGCAAAAAGGGAATATGAGGAGCATATAGCAAAAAAACACAAAGACCAACCATAAAACTTTCTTCAGATACATTATGTAAAGTACTGGGTCCAGACACATTGTAGTGATTAGCTCTTATTTTATTAAAGGCAGGAGAAAAACTGGGATGCCCTCGCAGGGGACAGAGCCTGCTTAAATGCCCATTTCATGCCACACCCAACACCCACACCTGTGATTGGTTTATTTACAGTGCACTCAGACCCATAGGTCCCTTCTAGGATCCTGACTGCCCTATTGGTCTGTTCTAGGATCCGCTCTCGCTATTGTGTCCGGTCGCGAAGCTCTGCTAGTTCGCATGACTGTGTGCAAGCTTGACCACATTTTCGGTCTTGGTTAGTACACAACACCCTTCCCCCCAAGGTTCATACTGTCCTAGCAAACAAAGACCTGGAGATATGTGGGTCTCCGCTGTTCCCAGGTCAAGCGGCGGAGCTCTGATGCTAGTTCCCCTTGCTCTGGGGCCATCCTGGTATTGTTGGATGGTGTCCCTGGAGTGCTGGCTGGGGCCAGTTCTTTGCGGAGCTCCATGCTGCGCCCCCGCTCAGAGTTCTCACCATTGCCTTGGGTGGGTATCTTGCTTGGCTGCTGCTGGGCTTGTGCGGACTCATCTGGCTCTTCTGACTCGTTGGGCTCTGGCCCTGACGCCTTGTCCTCACTATCCTCAGGCATTTGTGGGGAGGAGGCGATGACATAGCTGATCAATGTGTCATCTCAGCAGCTGGCCATCTTTGGTGGTGACCTCGTAGGACTGGGGCCCTGTTACCCTGACCACCCTGGCTGGAATCCATGCGGGGCCCCGGGCATTTCCTGGCATACATGGCGTCTTCTGGGAAGAACCCTCGTGCAGCCTTCTGACTCTTTGGAGAGGTGCTATGCTCGGGTGCACGATCAGGGTGCTGACGGTCTAGTCTTGTGGTTAGCTGCTGTCCCATCAGAAGTTCAGCTGGGCTGTGGCCAGTTGTTGTGTGTGGGGTGGTTCATTGGCCAAACAGGAAGGCGGCCATCCGGTAGTCCCAGTCTCCCAGACCCATGCATTGAAGAGCTTCCTTGGTTGTTCGGATCATTCTTTCTGCCTGGCTGTTGGTTGTGGGGTGAAAGGGTGTGGAGTGGATGTGGCAAATTCTATAATACCACACAAACTCCTGGAATTCTGCCAAGGTGAAAGCTGTCCCGTTGTCTGTCACCAGGGAATCCGGAATGCCGTGTGTGTTAAAGATGCGCCACATTGCACTGATGGTGGCCCGAGATAAGGTGGAGGGCACCGGCGCCACTTCCATTTAGTGTAAATGTCTACTAGGATAAAGAAGATCTGTCCCTGGAAGGGGCCCGCAAAGTCTAGATGTAGTTGAGCCCACGGCTTGTGTGAGGATTCCCATGGTTGCACCAGGGCTCTGGGTGGGTTCTGGCCATGATTTCTGGCATGTCTGGCAGCACCTTACTCGGTCCTCAATTTCCCCATCCATTCCTGGCCACCACACATAGCTCCGTGCCAGTGCTTTCATTCGCACTATTTCAGGGGGGGGTGTCGTGTAGAGCCGTGAGCACCCGCTGGTGCAGTGGAGTGGGTATTACAACTTGGCTTCCCCAGAGCAGACAGCCCTTGTGGGATGACAGTTTGTCCTGCCAAGATGAGAACACTGCAAACTCCGGGCCAACTTGACTGGTGGGCCACCCCCTCCCCACCCAGTCCAGGACCCGGGCGAGGAGGCGGTCGCGGGTGGTGTGGCAGGAGACATTGGAGACCTGGGTGGGGCAGTCAGAAAGATCTTTCAACAGGGCAACATGGTGGGCTGGAGGCAGGTCGGGATCAAAAGATGGTAGTGGGAGGCGGCTGAGAGTGTCGGTGTGGCCCATCACTTTACCGGGGTGGTGAATGAGCACATACTGGTACCCGGCCAGGAAGATAGACCAGCGGAGCACTCTGGGGGACAACATATGCAGGGTCTGGTGGACCGGGGCGAGTAACCCTGTGACCACGGTGAAAACTGTGACCACGGTGAAAGGCCGACCATAGAGGTAATCGTGGAATTTCTTTATTCCAGCCACGATAGCCAGGGCCTCCTTATCGATTTGGGCATAATTGCTTTCGGCCAAAGAGAGGGTCCATGAGTAGTAAGCAACAGGAACCTCTCTGCCATCCGCCAGTCAGTGCCCCAGGACCACCCCGACCCCATACGGGGAAGCATCACAAGCCAGAACCACCGGGAGGGACTCATCGAAATGGGCGAGGATGGAGTTGGATGTCAAGAGTTCTTTTACTGCCCTGAACGCTGCAGTGTGCTTGGGACCCCAGGCCCATGGGGCATTCTTATCGAGCAGGTGGTGCAGAGGCTCCACAATGGCGGCCTTGTGGGGCAAGAAGGAATGATAGGCTTGGAGTTCTACCTATGCTCTTCTAGTTCACATGACCGCGTGCGAGCTTGACCACATTTTCAGTCTTGGTTAGTACACAACACATTAGAAGCAGGAAACCAGCCAGGGAGGCAGTGGGGCCCTTGGATGACCAAGGGGTAAAAGGAGTACTGAAGGATGATAGGGAAATGGCTGAGAAGCTAAATGCATTGTTTGCCTCTGTCTTCACTGTGGAAGATGGGAAGTGCTTGCTCACTCCAGAACCACTGATTTTGGGAGGGGTGTTGAAAGACCTGAGTCAGATTGAGGTGATGAGAGAGGAGGTCCTACGACTGATAGACAACTTAAAAACTGATAAATCACCAGACCTGGATGGCATACATCCGAGAGTTCTGAGAGAACTCAAATGGGAACTTGTGGATCTCCTGAGAAAAATATGTAATCTTTCATTAAAATCTGCCTCCATTCCAGAGGACTGGAAGGTAGCTAATGTCACTCCCATCTTTAAAAAGGGTTCCAGAGGAGATGCAGGAAATTACAGGCCAGTGAGTCTGATGTCAATACGGGGTAAGTTGGTGGAAACTGTTATTAAGGAAATAATTAGTGGCCACACTGATGAATAAAAACTACTGAGGCAGACTCAGAATGGGTTCTGTAAGGGAAGATCTTGTCTCACTAACCTGTTAGTGTTCTTTGAGGGAGTTAACAAACAAGTGGACAAGGGGGACCCAACAGCCAGATGCTGTTTACCTTGACTTCCAGAAAGCTTTTGATACAGTTCCTCATCAAAGGCTCCTAAGTAAGCTCAATAGTCAGGGGATAAAAGGACAATTCCTTTTGTGGATCAAAACTGGCTAATTAATAGGAAACAGAGTGAGTATAAATGTGCAATTTTTACAGTGGAGGGTGGTAAGCAGTGGGGTACTGCAGGGATCAGTACTCAGTTTGACGCTTTTTAACTTGTTTATTAATTATTTGGAGTTGGGAGTAAGCAGTGAAGTGGCTAAGTTTGTGGATGACATGAAGTTGTTCAGGGTGGTGAGGGTGAGCAGTAAATTATCATACAGCATAATCAAGATGTTTAACAGACTCAAGGATCAAAGAGGGATAATCATCTTAGTTTATATGGGGTGTGCTTACCCTCCACCTGTATGTATGGACTGGTAATTTCCATTTCTGTTTCCGTTTCTGTCTTGGCTCTGTTTGGTCCTTCCTGGCAACTAGCCCCCCCCCTATGAAATTGTTGTGGAAATCCTGAATCACTGTATCTGAAAAGGTGTGCTTGCACACGAAAGCTCATAGCTTGAATAAAACTTTGTTGATATTAAAGGTGCCACTGGAGTCAAACTTTGTTCAACTGATGCTATTATACTTCGGTCATGTTATGAGAACAGAAGAGTTGCTGAAAAAGACAATAATGCTAGGACAAGTTGAAGGCAGCAGGAAAAGAGAACCGCCCAAGGTCTGAGGGTGTCTTTTATATTGCCTTAAAAATCCACTTGCATTACCTGGTGTTAGTGTGTTATTTTCTGGTGTTCAGACAAGTTTGTTAACATCCCACAGCTTTCTCATTTCTTCCCCATTTTTTCCTTGTTCCTAATAAAAACTGATTTCTCTCGCACTTTTATTCCCCAAAGTGAAATGTGCTTGCAACAAAGCCTCTGCTTGTAATCTGAACCAGGGGTCATTTCTTGCTGGAGCGCACAGGAGCGGAGCTCCGGCAGTAAAGAGCCCAGGGGGAGGTCACATGCAACAAGCCCTACCCCCTGCTCCCAGCAGCCCTCAGTCAGAGCAAGAAGCAGCCAAGTAAGCTGCAGAGCTGCCCCTGGCCCCCCAGTCCAAAACAGTCCAGTGGCACCTTTAAGACCAAGTCTTATTCAGGTACAAGCTCTCCCTCCTCTGCGAGGACAGATCTGCACGTTCCCCCCCCCCCGAATAGCTGACAATCCAAAATAGTCCAGTGGAGCCTGAGCGGTGGGTGTTGCCTTCTGACACACTTCTGGTGATGTCAGGGGGTGTGGCATATGCAAATAAGTTATGCTAATGAGTTATGCTAATGAGCTCCTGCACCTCTTTTTCTACGAAATGACCCCTGATCTGAACTAAGTTTTTTGCATTGGTGACTCCTGGCACAACCCACCCAGGCAGGCATCTGATGTTATTGTAGGACTTCAGTTTCTCCTAGACAATGGTATACCATACAGTGCACCCTCCAAAGCTGTCATTTCCTCCAGGGAGATCAGTTGTAATTCTGGGAGATTTCCAGGTCCTACCTGGAGGTTGGCAACCCCATCTTGAAGTAATATGTAATTGTCCTGGAGACACCTGGGTGCTGGGTTTCTTTAGCACCCTAGCTCTTCCAGGTTCCAGCTAATCAGCTCATTTTCCATAGTGGGATTGGACTGAAGCAGGGCTATTTTGGGGCAGGAACGCACAGGAACGGAGTTCCGGCTGGCTTCAGAGTTGGCCACACTCGCTACAGCCAAAACCTCTGCATGCGAGGTTACAGAGGGAAGGCCTGGAGAGCGACCCCCCCCCAGCAACTCTGAGGCAAGTGGGCCCGGGGGGCCCTTGGAAGGATTGGGGAGGCATTTAAATGCCTCCCCGTGCCTTCCCTGGTCTGTCCAAGGGCCAGCTTGTCTGGGCTCCCCACGGCTGCGGGGCGCCAGGCAAGCCAAGGGAAGGCATGGGTGTGTGGCCTAATATGCTAATGAGCTGCGCTGTCTGGGTATGGTCTATTATGCTAATGAGTTCCTGCTGGGCTTTTTCTACAAAAAAAGCCCTGGACTGGAGTAATAGTCCTTGTACTTGTATAGAAGAGAAGTGCTCTATCCCAAACTTGCAAATCCAGCATGGCTCTTCTTACATGTTTATGGCGTTCCTCTCAACATTGTTATTCTAATCATAGCTCTACTTCTAATCTATTGATTTTAATTTTTATAATTATTTCAAAAATCAAATTATTTTTGCTGGTTAATTTCTTTACAAAAACCCTTTCTATTCTTCCTTCCCTCAAAGCTTTTGTAATTTCAGTGTGACTCACTGAATTTACATTTCTTTAAAGGCATGTGTAGGAGTGTAAGCACTTATGTATTATGAGGGAATATGACATTATAGTCCCATCAAGCTACTACTTTGAGAAGAAAATGTACCCATTCTTTTTGTTTCATGCTGAGAGTACACAGTGAGTATTTTCTGTTACTCTAACACACAAAAATAGCAGAATTAATATAGATAGTTTTTAACAGAGTAAATTTAGCAAATTAGAGTACTGAGATTTTGAAGAAATATAGTACTCTTTCCAGTGTATTTTTATGAAAAATGACATGAATGTGAACAAATTCCATTGACCCAAGGGAGCTCAATTTGCTCTCTCATTCTTAAATATTTTTGTCTTGTGCTTCTCTTGTATTCTAGTTTTCCTTGCTTTCTATAAGACTAGTTGCAACATCCACCTGCAACATCAGAACTGCTGATGAAGCTACTTCATTTTTACATAATAGCTTCAGCCACTCCTCCTCAGGTATGAACATAAGTAATCTTGAGCAAGTCACAGTACTAATTTCCTGTTTACAAAATGGAAATAATCATGGCTTGCCTTGCAGGATTGTTGTGAAAATATTGAAGAAAGGAAATGCTGAAACTCCCCTGGAGCATTCAGCATAAATCTGAATAAACAATATGCCAGGATAAAAGCAGATCAATAGGACCCATAGTCTGCTCAACTGATTCATTCCATCTCAAACTACAGGCTGCTCAAGGGCTGCCAGCTCCAGGTTGGGAAATTCCTGGAGTTTTGGAGGCGGTGTCTGGGAAAGGCAGAGCTTGGGGAGAGCTCAGAGCTCAGCAGGGTTGTGATGCCATAAGGTCCACCCTCCGAAGCTGCCATTTTCTCCGGAGTAACGGATCTCTGTAGTCTGGAGACCAGTTGAAATCACAGGAGATCTCCAGCACCCCATACGGAGGTTGCTCTGGCCTGCAGGCCCTGTTCTGCCCTGCCCTCCATGGTTTTGCCAACACCTGGAGAGGCTGCCGCTGCGACCTGACCTTTGTAGGAATTGCCCGCTGGGAGGATCAGGGCTCCCAGCTTCCCTTCCAAGATCTAAGACCTTGCATCTGTGTTTCCCACTGCCCAGTGCCTGGTCACCACAGGGAGAGTTTACTGCCTTGTCCACCCTTGGAGGAATAGCCACTTGCCAATGGCCTGCCTTCCGTCTGGCGCTCCTTTTAAAATAGTGTGCTGAGACAGTGGAGGTCTATGTGGTACAGAGAACCACTAACAGAACCAAATGTTCACAAGCATACTTTTAGCACAGCACCAGATTGAGCAAGAGATTTAAGAAATGGGTGAAATGCAAAATCTTTGTCCCTCTCTCTATACATGCCCTATGAGATGTTAAAACAGGAGAGGCTCCTAAAGCTTAGTAAGTTACAGAGCTCTACAGAGTACCATTACCTTGAAGCTTTCTGTAGCACTCTGGGCAGCACATGGTCAAATGTCTGCCTCCTACAGATCTCAGTTAAGAGTTCTGTCTGCCCCGAGGGACCCTGCACAAAAGAGCACTTCCTTCTTGCTGCCCTGTGTTTTATAATCATAGTCATATAATGTTAGAGTTGGAAGGGACCTTGCAGGTCCTCTGGACCAACCCCCTGAACTCTGCAGGAGCACAGCCGAAAGATAGCCCTACAACATACTCGAAAGATTGTCATCCAGCCTCCACTTGAAAACGTCCAGCGAAGGAGCATCCATCACCTCCTGAGGCAGACTGTTCCACTGCTCAACCACTCTTACAGTTAGGAAGTTTCTCCTGATATTTAGCCGGTAACAACTCCCTTGTAATTTCCACCCATTAGATCTAGTCTTGCAATCCGGAGCAAGAGAGAATAGATCTGCTCCATCTTCTACATGACAGCTCTTCAGATACTTGAAGACTGCAATCATGTCCCCCCTAAGCCTTCTCTTTTCCAGGCGAAACATACCCAACTCTTTCAGCCTTTCCTCATAAGACTTGGATTCAAACCCTTTCACCATCCTGGTTGCCCTCTTCTGGACACGCTCGAGGTTGTCAACATCCTTCCTAAAATCTTCTCCCTTTCCCCATCTACTGATCAGGTCAGGCCAGGTCAGAGAAGCATTTCCTGAAACTTATTCCTGGAGATTATTCCTGGAGCTTTTCTAGTCTGAAGTCCCCCAAATCTCTGTGCCCTGCTTGGAGAAGGGGGAGAGCTGGACCCACCCATTATCTCTCCTGCTAGATCTATTAGCATTTTTATGAAGGTAAGCTGGAAAGCAATTGGACTGCCTTCCCCCCTTCCGGCCTGTTCTCAGGCTAGAAGGGGGGGGGGACTTTTAAAATTCAGAGTGAAGGTTTTGCTCATTGCAAACCTCCAAAGAAAAAAAGTATTTCTTCACAGCATTGTACTCCACTGAGGTTCCTGACCTCCCCAGGATCCACACATCTCCAGATGTTTCCCAACCTGGATCTGACAACCCCACATCCCCCACCTGTGGCCAGAGGGGAACCTGGCAACACTACTTTGAGCTCCATAGAAGGTCAGTATTTTGAGCTGTTACATATTTTTGAAGTGTTGTATGTTCATGGTTTCTCAGGTATAATTGTATACATGTGTCTACCAAACTGGTCAGGTTGCTTACATGTCTGCCATATTGCTCTCCATCTTCAATTTATCTGCCTTTTTCTGTTTAATAATTCTGACTTGGAGACTACCAGAATACCCTTCATTCAGCAGGTTCTATAGGGACAAAATACCTGACTGACGAGGAGGAGGAAGAAGAAATTAGATTTATACCCCTTCCTTCACTACCTGAAGGAGTCTCAGAGCAATTTACAATCTCCTTTCCCTTCTGATCCCCACAATAAAAACTCTGTGAGGTAGGTGGGGCTGAGAGAGCTCTTTTGAGAACTGCTTGTGAGAGAACAGCTCTGAAATAACTTGTAACTGACCCAAGGTCACACCAGTAGCTGCATGTGGAGGAGTGAGCAATCAAACCCAGTTCTCCCAGATTGTAACCTGGATATGTTTTTGGAAACTAACAAAGCATTTATACAGACTAGTACTGTATATACAGACTAGTACTGTGCCTACTGAATGATGTGGAAATACCTCACCCAACAATGTGGAGGAGTCCAAGATGCAAACTCCTTGCCTCTCCAAGCCGTCAATTGCTACTAAAAACTTTCCCATCATGCTGCTAGAACAATGTACCTTGGCAATATTGAGGGAGTCTAGGGCATGCTTTGACATTCTCCCCTCTCCCCTCTATCTCCACCATTACAAGACTGTAATGGTCTTCTGTCAACCTTTGATTCACCCTTGTCTTGTATTTTGAATTCTTCTCCACCTGGCTTCTGCTGTCCCCATTTATATAAAGGTAGCACTCAGCTCCTTCTCGTACACTTTAGGCAGCAGAAAGAACAATTTCTTAGAATTTATATCTAAGAATGTTAGCTGAAGAGTGGTATATCATGCAGTGTAATTAAAATGGAAAACGGAATGGCAATTTATCGTATTCCCTTCTGTCTGACTAAACAGAAAGGGACAGGCATTTAAAAGGGCAAAATCAACTTCATTTTATTTGTTTATTAAACTGTGTGTAGCAGCCAAAGCTTTAAAATGATTTAATTAATTCTGCTCCTGATGCTCTTTTGTGACTCAGACAGGCGATTATATTTTCCAAGTTACTTAACATTCAAAGAAAAATGCAGTCTGTTGTAGAACAAGGAGAAAAGCTCAGGAGGCCTTTCAAAGGGACAGAATCTTCCCTTAACGTTCCATGTTGCAATTAAATATAGTTCTCCACACAAATGCATGAGCATTTAGCTAACACAGCAGAATGGGAACATCAGCAGCAGAGGTTTAAACAAAGCTCTAGCCCAATTCACATGTACAGCAATCTATTAGGATAGTATTCATAACACAACAATAGACTCATTTCCAGAACATATAGGCTGCATAACTAACTATAAAGAAAAAGACCAAGGCAAACAGCTCAGATGGGATTTAGAAGATGTATGGGTTCAAGGCAAGGCAATACTGAAGCACACCAAGCAAGAACAAACTAAAGTTGCTGACAAACCTTCCTCCAGCAGGCTCCTCCTATTTCCTTTGGTAGGATCTGTTGGGAGAATAGAGCCAAAGTACAGAAGGAAATTAAGTGGTTGCAGGTGAGCCTGCATTTAAGGTTACCAGGTCCCCTTGTCCCTCTGGTGGGGGGATTTGGGGGTGTTCTGGGGGGGGTGAATGCCCCCAAGTCCCACCCCAAGAGCAACCACCTACTGGGCCACCCCTCTCCCTCCCCTCCTCCTCGATTTAACAGGCTTCAACTGACTGGCAGGGACCATGTGACCCACCGACTAGCTGGAGGGTTCTTTAATTCTAGCAGGAGGGAAGGAGGGGGTAGTCATGGGCCGCATACTCAGCTCACAAAAAGGCCCTTTAAATGAGCCCTGCATGCCGCAGCCCCCACCCTGCTCACAAAAGGACCCTTTAAAATAGGGCTGCCAAATGCCCCCGGGGGCGGATTTCCCCCCGGTTTCGAGCCCCGCTTTCCACTCCCGCGGAATCGGGGCCTGGGGGAACCCCACCCCCGTGTGCGCATCACCCGGAAGTGACGTCGCACGCTGGGGGCGGGGCCATGCCATTTGAGGGAAAAACAAAGAGTTTTCCCCTCAAATGGCATGGCCCCGCCCCCAGCGTGCGACGTCACTTCCGGGTGACGCGCACGCGCGCACGTTTCAGACGCCGGCCGGGAGCCCCCTGCTCCCGGACAAAACATATTTGGCAATCCTACTTTAAAATGACCAATCAGTTGAAGCCCTTTAAATCAGGCAGGAGGGGAAAGAGAGCGGTGGCTGAGTGGGTAGTCTTTCTTGGGGGTGGGGCTTGGGGCAGGGCTTTCCCCACTGTCCAGGTGGCCGGAGGTGGATTGAAGCCCCCGGAAGCGGGGAAAACCCAACCCAGACCCGGGGGCTGGCAACCGTACCTCCACTCCAAAGTAGGGCCAGAATAAGAAGAAATAGCTGGCAGTGGTCCAGATGAATTTTAATCACCCCAACATAAACCTCTGAAAAAGAGAGGTTGCAGTGGTTGGTTCTTAAGTGCACACTGAATTCATGTGTTACAACTATGCAGAGAAAAGTTTCTTGAGTTTGGACTTGTGCTGCTGCCAGCTAAACTGCTACTCTAGGCAAACTAAGGATACCCTTAAATTCTGAGAAACTCCAGGTAGTTCTGAGTAGAGTTATTGTAGATGGAACTGGGCTGAGTGTGGGGGTGGCAAGATAGCAAACTGGGCAGGTTTGCATTCCATGCTAAGTAGCCCATAATCCAGGATACACATATATGCAAAGCCACCAAAGTTCCTAAATCACTTCCTTTGTATTTAGCTTCTCATGTTACAAGATTACCCTGGACATTCTGGGGAGGTAGTTTCCATATTCCTCCTCAGTTTTCTTTTCCCCTTTCTGTTCAGTCCCCCTCCCATTCTGCCTCTCAGGGCCTTTTCCTTGTCGGTGTGTTCCACATCCTAGGTGGCAGGCCCCGAGCTAGCCACCCTCCCCCTTTTCAGCCCATGTGGGCTTCCTACTTCAAACACCCAGGACATGCAGCCACTAGGGCCTTTATTTTTCCTTGCTCAGAGTATTTGTTAGGTGTCTGGATACTATAAATGGATAAACACTAAGATTCTGTCTCCACAATTGAAAAGTACTGAAACTGACGCAGTGATTTCAGCTCATACTTTTATTTTAAGTGAAGAACAAGACAAACTCTACCGGCTCGCAGGCTGTTTTATATTCCCAGTAAGCCCCACACCCAAAACACACCCCACACCAGTGATAGGTTATTTACATTGGTCAGGCATTCCATAGGTCCTCGCTGGGATCCTAGCCCTCAGATAGGTGCGGGCTAGGATCCGCTCGGGCCATTGTTCACTGGGGCGAAGCTTGGCTGCTTCGCTTGACCGCATGGAGGCCCAGCCTCGCACGTGGTCAAACTTCAATACGTAACACCCCTCCCACCTTGGTCTGAAACACATGCGCACACATTTATATATATTTATTTATATATTAGATTTCTATACCGCTCCAACCCCAAAGGGTCTCTGAGCAGTTTACACAGTTCCGAATTATCCCTAACTAAGGCCACATGTTTTTTTTACAGGGGCCGGGGCTACCTACCGGCACTGAGATATGTCGGTGCGTTCCACTCCCTAGTGGAGTGGCGAAGCTCTGGGGCTGCCGTGGGGGCTGGCTCCGAGGGGCCCAGTGGTGCACTGGCCGGAGTTGTCGGTGGTTTCTCAGGTGGTGGGGTTCTCCGTGGGGCGAGCTCCCTGTCAGATGTCGATTCCCCGGTGCTTGATCTGGGCGAAACATCCGGTAATGCTGGCGACTCCAGGGATCCCTTTAAGGAGAGAATCCATGAACGATTGAAAGATACCAGGTGCCATGCACACTCCAAACTGGAGATGGTTGAAGGCTCCCTTGTGCGTAACTATCGTTTGAGCCTCGGCAGTGGCGGCGTCAACCGGCAGCTGTTGGTACGCCTGGACCAAGTCCAGTTTGCTGAAGACCCAGGCACCCACTAGCGCAGCCAACACATGGCTGACCCCAGTGGTCTCATCTGGGCCCTGGATGCGTGCAAAGAAGTCGATGCACTCCACAAATTTTGTAGGCTTGGGCGAAAAGTGGTCGATCAGTGCCTTTATCAGGACATCGTAGGTCTCCTCCTTTGTGGTCTTTGGGTTGATCAGGTCCTTCAGCAACTGGAGCATCTCAATGCCACACGTGCTGAGCAGTAGGGCCTTTTTCTTTCCCACACCTGTAACGTCACGGTACTCTAGATGATTTTCCAGGCATTCCAACTAGGTCTCCCACTGTTTGGGGTGGGTGGCGTTGAACTCTGGGATGGTACCCTGGCTGGCGGCCATCTTCCACATTCCATGTGGAGGATGAAGCTCAGGAGCGGCGGGGTGGTGGTGATTCCTCTCTGGAATCGGAATCCGAGTTGGTGGAGCTAGGAGTAGTACGAGGCACAGTGCCGTGAGAAGTGATGTGTGGTGTGGTGCTCAGCTCTTCTTCGTGGTCGTTGTTCAAGGGAAGCAGAATCCCATCCTCGTCGCCAGTGAAAAGTACTGAGACTGACGTAGTAATTTCAGCTCATACTTTTGTTTTAAGTGAAGAACAAGACAAACTCTACCAGCTCACAGGCCGGTTTATATTATCAGTAAGCCCCACACCCAAAACACACCCCACACCAGTGATAGGTTATTTACATTGGTCAGGCATTCCATAGGTCCACGCTGGGATCCTAGCCCTCAGATAGGCGCGGGCTAGGATCCGCTTAGTCCATTGTTTCCTGGAGCGAAGCTCGAAGATTTCGCTTGACCCCATGAAGCCCCAGTCAGCCACGCGGTCCGAACTGGATACATTACAGTTTGTAACATAGCAACTGGCTTCCCCTGGCTGGACTTCTACTGAGACAGCTGGACATCAGATGCAAGAGAACTCACTTCACATGGAGGGACGGGTGGGACTTGGATCAGGACTGCTGCACAGGGTCGGGATGGGACTTCAGCCTCCCCCTTGCCTGTTTTCCTGACCAGAAATGGCCTGGATGGTAGGGTTGCCAGCTCTGGGCTGGGAAATACCTGGAGATTTTGGGGGTGGAGCCTGAGGAGGATGGGGCTTGGGGAGGGGGAGGGACTTCAGAGGGGCATGATGCCGTACAGTCCACCTTTCAAAACAGCCATTTTCTCCAGGTGAATTGATCTCTGTTGCCTGGAGATCAGCTGTAATAGCAGGAGAACTTCCACCTGGAAGTTGGCAACCATGCCGGATGGGTGTTATTTACCCTGTTGGGAGGCTGCATGAATACTAATGGGAAACATGTGTAGCCCCCAAATTGGGGCGCACAGTGCCCCCGCGGGCCATTTTGGGTTGGGAAAAGGGTGTAGGGGGGGAGGCTCAAACCCCTTTTGCCCCTGTCCTGTGATCTCGATTTGAACCGAGGTGCCATGCATTTGGGAAATGAATTACCTTGCACCTGATATCTGTTGCAATCAAAGTCAGGTCAGGAGAAACCCACACCTTACGCATTAGAAAGCGTAACATGTGGTCTGACCCTTTTCATTGTGGCTACATACCCAGTGTGCTGTGGTCTTCAGAATATCAGGAGATCCAGCTTCAGATCTCCACACTTCCATGAAGCTCACCGATTGTACCTTCCAGGATTATTGTGAAAATAAAGGTGGCGGGGGGGGGGGCAGAGGAAATGGTGTATGCTGCCTCTTTGGAGGAAACGGTTGGATAAAAAGGCACCAGGCAGGCAGTGTTCCCTCTAAGCTGAGTTAGTGTGAGCTAGCTCACCGTTTGGTAGCCTCTGGCTCACAGATTTTTGTCTTAGCTCAGGAAGGAGGGCTCCAGAGCAGACCGATCTATGCAGCAGCCAAATCGCTGGCTCACAACTTTAATGCCAGTAGCTCACCAAGTAGAATTTTTGCTCACAAGACTCCACCACTTAGAGGGAACTTTGCAGGCAGGCAGATTTTAGAGGGAAGGCACCGTGACTCCTTTCACCTGTCAGCCTTTTCTTGAAAGGCTCAGGGATTTGGAGCAGAGCTCCCCGCGATGACACGTTTCCTCTGCAAGCACTACTCTCTGCAGGAGTACACCTCCTCTGGCAGCCGCTTCTGTGGTCTGGATTGTGTTGCCTTGGGAGTGATCCTGTAAACAGCTTTGCAGCTGGGCGGAGGGGGTCAGACTGGATGCTCCTCTGGGCCCTGAGTGGAATACCCTCTGTAGACAGGTATGGCTCCCAAGTCGATTTGTTCCACTTGGGATGCTCCTGGATTTCTGTCTGCACCCCCCCAAGCTCTTTGATGCCTCTGCTTTGAGCGACTTCAAACATCTGCACCAACCAGTACAGCCCCGGCTTTTTAATTACACCCTTTTCAAGTCGCTGGTACTCCCTTTGATGTTTCTTACCACCCAGCACTGTCGCCACCAGCCACACACATACCATAGAGTTCAGTCTGCCCTGAGGGGTGGATAGCAGGAAGGTGGGTGTGGAGAAGGGAGGTAAAGCAGAAGAATGAAGGAGAAGTGGTACCTATTTATCTACTTGCAATTTCTTGCTTTCAAACTGCTAGGTTGGCAGGAGCTGGAACTAGAGATGGGAGCTCACTCCGTCATGTGGCACACTCGGGTCTTGAACTGCTGAACTACCGACCTTCCACAGCCTGCAGTTCAGCATCTTAACCACTTGAGCCACCGCAGCTCCACTCCACAGATAGCTCTACTTAGTGTGTACACATGTGAAAAGGGGGATGCCCTTACTGTGACAGACTAGGCACAGGGACTGTTGTGTATCAGAAATTACCTTCAAGGGTAAATTACAGAGAGGCATAAATTGCAGCATCTCAGTTGTCAGCTGCCTTCCCTTATAAGGTTACGTTCATCCAGTCTGACAATGATCCATGCTTCTGTAGCCTCACAATTGTACTACTGCATCAAGCTTTACATGTGGCTGTGCTTAAACTTCAGCTAGTGCAGCTAATGCAAACTGCAGTTTCCTGTTTGTCTGGGTAAGCCAATGAGGGCACATTATTCCTGCTCTGAAGGAACATCATTGATTGCCTATGTTTCCAAGCTCATTGTAAGTGCTGACATTTCCTGTAAAGCCTTTTATGACATAACTCACATATGTGAAGGTCTATCTCTACCTAAATGAACCTACACACTAGAAGAACACATTAAATCAGCAGCTGATTCCCAGGTTTATCAGGTCCTCTGTTTTCAGAACTCATACTTTTTCAGTTTTGTTGCCAACATGATGGAATGGGTTGCCAGGGAAGGTAAAGAGGGTGCATCACTGCTGGTTTTCTGCAAGGTGCAAAGCTGATATATTCTCCAGGGCTTTTCATTTATGTCCTTTACGTGCAGGTTTTCTCTGATATGAGTCTGATGTTTTGGTTTGGGGATGGATTCATGCATGTGACATTTTTGTTTGGATTTTATTATTGATTGTAGTGCTTTATGAATATACAAGTATCCGTTGCTATATCCTGTGCAGGCATGAAAATCTCTTGCTATCAGATGTTGCAGGGTGAGGCTGAATAGTTTGCTGAGTAAACAGTTTAAATGTCTTCCAGATTTGAGAGCAAAATGAATCTCATGTAACTGGAGGGATACAGGCATTGATGACTAATATAGTAGTTCACTCAAATCCCATTAGGAAAGCCATGGCTACTGGGGGTTCATTGGGGAGTGCTTTATGGCCCTGGTCACACGAGCAGGAAAATCCACAGTGGAAGGGAGGCATTTTAGCACCGGATCAAAAAGATGCGTGGTAATGTGATCATACGGTTCCCCGAGGTGCTGCGCATATGGCGATAGCCGGCGATCACATGGCGATGTTGAAGTGCATCAAAGGCCAGGAAGAACTGGCATGGTGCAGTCAGGTGCTATGGGATGCATGCACGTGCTGGATGCACCGGATTCACTCCGCTTCCGCGATCCGACGCTCGCCTGTGACCCGCGTTTTCTGGTTGCTACTACCCTTTTACTGGTACTTTTTAAATCCGCTTCTTCAGGCCGATGGTACGGGTTGGTGACGGGTGCGCTATGCTTCCCAGATGTTGCCATATGATCACGCCTGTTTGATGCGCCCTCATCCCATCCGTTTCGCGGGGCAAATTCTTCTGTGTGACCGGGGTCTATGAATACCATTTTATAGTTCTTGGTGCAAGCTACCTTGAACCTGCTTGAGAAAAGGTGAGGTATAAAATGAATGCCACATAGCAATCAAGGGAAAAGGAGAGATGTAAGAGCCAGGTTTGTCTCTAAATACCTCTGAGGGTATGTAGGAGTTAAACAGAAGTAAATCAGGATGCTTCCATTTCCATTGTTGGCCTGCTTCCTCCACTATCTCAGATCAGTTGGACTAAATACAGTGGCTGCCTCTGCAATGACCATAGAGCTGTGCTCTTAGAAATCTAAGTTCCTTTTGTGGGTTGTATCCTGGCAATATTAACAGCACACCATTGGCAGTAAATAAATGCTGAGAGTAGTAGTTTTTAAATGGTGGCCAGCAGTCACCTTCACATACTGCCAATTCTTGTGCAATATGCAACACTTCGGTTGAACAACCTGCCCCCTTCTTGGTGTTATCTCTGCATTATGCTTTGTAGCACTGCCCATTTATTCCCTGGAACTGCACCAGCATTTTAAACACTCTTGGGGGGGGGGGGATCTGAGTGTGTGCATTGAGTTTGGGTACAAAAATTTCCATAACTGTATGTAACTGTATAAGACTAGGTAAGGGAACACAGTCCTTTCAGCTTCTTTTCTGGTGTTTCCTTTAACTTTTTCAAAAAATTTCCTCATCACAATAGTACCTACTGTGCCATCAACAGGCCTGTTCTTCAACTCATTTGTAGGGAGTCATGGCTGTAAAATGACTGTATGGATAATGAGAATTTTTTCTTTACTAGAGATGAGTACTTCATCTGAAACTCATTCACAGACAAACACTGTCCAAGCTCTCCTAGCTGTGGAATTTACAGAAATTACTTATCAAATGACAAGGCAGAGGTAATGCTGGTCAGAAAAGCTAATATTGCAGAGCGACTAGATCCAGCTGAATTGGATGGAGTGAAGTTGACACTTACATAGCAGGT
Source organism: Gekko japonicus (assembly GCF_001447785.1). Taxonomy (NCBI): domain Eukaryota; kingdom Metazoa; phylum Chordata; class Lepidosauria; order Squamata; family Gekkonidae; genus Gekko; species Gekko japonicus. Next base: position 772,656 of record NW_015161415.1, on the reverse strand, counting down.
TAAGATCTTAGGGGTACTCATGGATCTGATGTTGCTGGTTGAAAAGCAAGCTGATGAAGTGGCCAAGAGTGCCTTCCATCAGCTGCCTCTGTTTCACAACTCTCACCCTTCTCAGACTCAGCTAATCTGGCCATGAAGACCAATGGTTTTGTAACTTTGTAGTTGGACTACTGTAATGCTTTCTACATTGGGCTGTTCTTGAAGATGCCCTAGAAACTGTAGCTGTGTCAGCCTGATTATTTTCATGGCCTAAATGACAGGAACATATCTTGACTATCTTAAAATAGCTACACTGGCTTCTGGTTTGTTTCTAAGTTCAGTTCAAGGTTCCTGTTATGACCTTTATATTTATTTGTTTACAAAATTTATACGCTACCTTTCTGGCCTCACAAGGGCCACCAAGGCGACTAACAAATTAAAACATACATAATTAAATCACATTTTAAAACCATTTAAAACTACTAACCCCTATAAAAAACCTCATTAAAACAATTTAAAACAGAGCTAAAATACAAAGACATAAAAACAACAGTTAAAACATTGGTCAGGAAGGAGGGATCATTGGTGCAAAATGAAACAAAAAAAGTATTCACCCACTGGGAGAATATGGCAACAGAAGAGGACAGACAAATCTCCGTCTGTGGCCCATTGGCAAGTGTTAGGACTGGACTTTCCTCAGTGTCTGTGGCTGGACAGCACAAGTTGCTGATGACTGTAGGACCTTTCCCAGATGTTGCAGTCTGATTGTGCATTTTAGATCCATCAGGCATTCACAGCTCAGTTGGATCTAAAGGCATGCCTGACCACAGCCGATGTTTTTAATCTGTGATTTGCAATCCACCATAAGCCATAAGGAAAGGAGGAATCGAAGGAGAGGAGGAGGAGGAGGGATTTATCCTGTACTTCACTCAGAGTGGCTTATAATCTCCTTCCCTTCCTCTCCCCACAACAGACACCCTGTGAGGTAGGTGGGGCTGAGAGAGCTTTGAGAGAACTGCTCTTGAGATAAGAGCTCTCTGAGAGAACTGTGGTTTGCCCAAGGTCACCCAGCTGGCTGCATGTGGAGGAGTGGGGAATCAAACCCGATTCTCCTAGATTAGAGTCCACGCTTGTAACTACTATACCAAACTGGCCCTCAAATAGCATTATAAATAAATGGCTGACAGGCCCATCAATACCTGATCTCAGCAATTTCCACAAACCATTGTACACTTCTGTTCATGCAAAGCAGAGACAATGTGTATTCAGCAGACAAAAATAACTTTTGAAATGCAAATTGGATTGAGAGAGGGAGGGAGGGAGAAAGAGAGAGAGGGGTTCCACTATACAGATTAAGAAACAAGGAAGAAGGGTGGTTTTTTTTCAATGTCAGCTCTGCACTTCATTCTTCTGACCAGCATACTGCAGTGAATATACATCTCTGCTGAGCAATCCACTACAGAAGCATCAATCCTTGCTATGGGAGACTTTACAGCTAATTCAAAACCTATCAAGTGTGGAAAGATTAACGGAAGAAGCGCTAGCCAAAAAGAAGAGGGTGACAGCAATAAAGCAGAAATGCGGTATAAGAATTATTTAATAGGTGGAAGACTCCCAATAGAGTAAAATGAATTGCTGGGTTACTAGGGAGGCATAAAAGGAGCTGTGAGGAAATATTTAGAAAATAGCAATGTTACATGACCCTCAAGAAATTGCCTTTATCGTATTTTTTCACACTCTTGTGAGATTCACTACTCAGTGCATTTTAATTTCACAACATGCAATAACTTTCAGATAATCAAAAATCTGTGAACACAGAGAGAGGGGGCAGTATTGTAGTCTTTGTCCCTACTGATACAATTCATTGGGCCCCTAATCACATACACAAATTGTGTGTGTGTGTATACAGGAATGGTCAATGGGTTGAATCCAAAGCACTGCCAGCAGAGTGAAGCTGGCATACTAGGACTCCCACATATCCTCCAGCCAAAACCCAGTGAGTCCCTTGAAATTTTGCTCCTGGGTATTAGGAACAGCAAGGGGGACAAAGGAAGGATCTGCAATTGAAGGAAGGAATCAATGAAAACTGCCCTCATCTCCCCCACCAACAGAATTGCCAGCTGAACTGCTAGTACATGAGTGGAACAGCATCTTTGGACCCAACCCAACACGTGTAGGTTGCAGGATGAGCTCAGTGGGTGCAACCCAACCCCTCCACTGCACACGAACTGTACACAGATCTTCAAATGTCAGAAAAGGACTTGAGTAGATAGGATTTTTAAAAAGTGAGTTGCTCAAGGCCACTGATGTCAAGAGGGACTTGAACTTGGATTCTGCACACTGGAATCCAGTATTCCAATAAATTTACCATGCTGATTAAATAGTAGCCAATTGATAAATTAGTCTTTACAAAAGGAAGTGAAGGAAACAAGAAATGCTTCAAAACAAGTGCTGGTAAATATAGAAGGGAAAGAAACAGTGTATTATTGGAGGACTCTGCAGTATCATTCTTAAGGGATTTTTTTTTTCCTTTTTAGTTGTTTGCAACACAAAGTCATCATCATAGAACTGACATATACACACTACTTCACAAGTTATGTGGCAGTGATTGCATGTTTGCTATCACATACTCATCCAGCACACAGTTTCAGTTACTTCTGATGCATGCACATTTAAGATATACATGTCTGGAGGTACACAGTTGCTGCATGCACCATTTACAGTTTTACAGATTATGGAACCTGTACTGTATGTCTAAATTATGGATTTATAGAAAACAAAATTATGTCAGCGTCCCAACTTCAGTTTCAAATATTGTAGCAGCTGCAGGCATTCAGATATACATGTGCTACAGTACACTGCTACAGTAATATCTGAGGTGAAACTAGGCAGAAAAAGTTTTAGAAACTGGATGCCTATTGAAAACTTGGCAGTCTTTTCTTTTTATGCAAATTCCTTTTTATGCATTACAGAAACTGCACAAAAACCACAAGCGCAAGCTAGTCACACATCCAAATTGCAGTGGGCATGATAATGTCCAAAGCTGTTCTAACTGTATATGTGTTGGAATATACTGAGAAGACAAAAAAGGCCGAGGCGGTGGTCCTTTACATAAAACATGAAAGTATGCCACATTTCCACAGAATTGTTGTCAAAGGCTTTCACGGCTGGAGTTCATTAGTTGTTGTAGATTTTCCAGGCTGTATGGCTGTGGTCTTGGCATTGTAGTACCTGACATTTTGCCAGCAGCTGTGACTGGCATCCTCAGAGGCATAACACAGAAAGATGGAGTACTCTCTGTGTCAAAGTGAGAAGAAAAATGGTAGGCAGGTAATTTATATCTACTCAGGAAGGTGGGGTAGGGCTGAGTCATCATCTTGTAGGAGTTTCCCAGGCTGTGACATGCTAATTAGGGCTGAGTCATTATCTTGTAGGAGTTTCTCAGGCTGTGACATGCTAATGGAGGAACTTTCCTGAGGAGGTTCTTTTGCATATGGATTGGCTGTTGAAATTCTAATGTTATCTGTAGTGCTGTTGTGAGATATAGAGCGTTTTGTTTTTCAGGACTGGAAGCCACACCCTATTTATTTTTAAACTCTCTTCTTTCTTGTTGAAATTGTGTTTATGTTTCTGAATTTCAATGGCTTCCCTGTGTAATCTGACATGGTAATTGGATGTGTTGTCCAGCATTTCAGTGTCTTGGAATAAGATACTGTGTCCTGTTTGAGTTAGGCTATGTTCAGCCACTGCTGATTTTTCAGGTTGGCCAAATCTGCAGTGTATTTCATGTTCTTTTATTCTTGTCTGGATGCTACATTGCGTGGTCCCGGTGTAAACCTGTCCACAACTGCAGGGTATGCAGTATACTCCTGCAGAAGTGAGGGGGTCTTTTCTGTCTTTTGCTGATTGTAGCATCTGTTGTATTTTTCTGGTGGGCCTGAATACTGTTTGTAGGTTGCGTTTTTTTCATGAGCTTTCCTGTCTGATCAGTTATTCCTTTGATAGATGGCAAAAACACTTTTCCTGTGGGAGACTGTTTTTCCCAAGTTGTTTGTTTTACCTTTGGTTTAATCACTCTTCTGAATTCATTCTTGGAGTAGCCGTTTGCTTGAAGTGTGTGGTTTAGATGATTTAGTTCATCGTTGAGAAAGTGCGGTTCACATATCCGTCTTGCATGGTCTACTAATGTTTTGATTATGCCTCTTTTTTGCCGAGGGTGGTGATTTGCCATTAACTTCCTCAGCAAAGCCTTCCTTGGTGGTTTCCTTTCCAAGTACCCACCCTGCTTAGCTTCCAAGATCAGACAAAACTGGGATATACTTTGCCGCCTTCCCTCCCTCTCACCTAAAATACCACATGGGAAACTCTGGTTACCTCATTAAATCCAGATTTTAATATGTTTATTTATCCTGCTCACTAAAGACAAGACAAATAGTAAATGCTAAACTTTACCTACCTGTGTTCAAACTAATCACAAATGTCAATGGCTTGTGCAAAATGGAATTTACTTATTATAAAATTTAGCTAAGCTTTCATTACTGGGCCATGAAATATATTTACAATACTCTGTCAGGTAGTGCAATGCAGTTTCCATGAAAATCAGTGGGAGCTATGTGCTCATATCAATCATTTAATCTATCCCTTGCAGCTTTCTTTATTAGTATTCCAGTCTTAGAATTGTGCTGTGTTACTGATATTTGATTTTTATGACAACAGCAGTAAAGCAAATTGCCAGTTAGCATCTGAACATTTACTGGGTGACCCATATAGCACGATAGCTTTTCATTGTAAATGGGCACTGTATTTATGCAGCTGAGTTGACAATGAAACAAGTCAGTTGGAAAAACTTAAAAAGAAAAAAGACCTTTTGTTTATAATGATGAAATGGCATAAACTGTATGTTAAGTACTACCTATGCAACTTTACAATCTGGGAACAAACTGAAGAGAGTTGAAAACTGAACTGATTAATTTCTCGTATCATGGAAAAATACATAATGGAGAAAAAGCCTAGAGGCAGGATGTTGCAGGATGTCACTTATAGAGGCTGTTTGTCATATAACAGTAGCTATGATTTTGGTGACAAGGAACAGCTGGAGGTTGGCATGTAAAGATTTGGCACTACTGATATATTATGTAAAGCTCCCAAAGTTTCATCCTAGAACCACTTAATCTGGCTTGAGTCCTTAGCCAATCACTCAAAAAAGCCTCATACATTTAAGTAATAGAATAAGTGCTATGACACTTCTGACTAAACTTCTGCAGCCTAAGTGTTCAGAAAACAGGGTGAGGAACTGCTGCTCTACCACTAGCCACATATAACCATTCCCTTCCCAACCATATCCAGAAGACACCTGACACAGCTTACCGTCCTGTTAACAAGCAGGACAGTTTTGGAGTTGGTGGGAAAATTCTCACACACAAATTATGCTCAAAATACTCCCTGGAACAACAACAGATTGCTATAGCTTTTATACAGTTATTGAACACAAGACACTTTGCAACAGAAACAATGAAAATAAGATGTAAAATAACCTGGATGTAACAAAGAAAGTCTTTTCTACACCAGCAAAGGCGGTAGCCTTGTTTGGGTTGCACCTCCTCCTTGCTCCATGGGCAGGGCATATGCAATTTTTTTTTTTTTTTGCAATGGCTTCCACTATCCTGAGGAGGCTCCATGGATGGAGAAGCTTCCACAGCTCTCTGGCTTCACTTATTTAAAACACAGGCAAAAATACCTTTTAAAATCACCAGCTTCCATCTCTTGCTCATAAGCAGTGGCAGTGGAGAGAGAGTATACAAAGCCATTTTGCATGGAACAATGCCCCAAGGCAGCAACTAGAGTTGGGCCACCATGAGAGGACAGCTTGGCTGCTCCTCCCCCCAGAACCCCAGCATTAGCCTCTGCAACAATATCACCTGCTCTTCAACTGCTGCTCACCTTTCCCCTCCCAAAGCACAGGGGAGAAAACAACACCACAGGCAGAGTAACACCTTCCCTATTTCCCCCACAGGGGGAGCACCTAACAGATGGGTCCCAGAATTGCTCACAGGAGCAGCTCTTCTTCTAACTCTGCTTCAGACTCCATGGCTTCCATTTAGGAAGAGATGTTGTGGTCAGGGGAACATTCAATTTCTTCTGGCCCAGCCTCTACCCGCTATGAAATGACCCCTGATCAGTAGGATCTTCCAAATCCTTTCTGGGGAAGGCCACTTTTGCCTAATGCTTTGCAGGACTAACCACTTGCCAACTGGCTCCAGCTCCTCTTCTTCTGCTACTGCTCTCCTCTCCTCCAGCAGAGACAAAGCACTGGTGGCAGAAGAGCCCATCTATAGAGCTGCCTACAGGTAAGTTCACAGGCCATCATGCAGATCATAGGACCTCTGGGTTATCCTAACACCCTACAGATCCTCCACAGCCACAGGTTCCTGGTTTCACCACAAAAGCCACCCTCATTCGCAGGCCATCTTAGACCTGGGAATGTCAATCAACTCTGCTCAATCCTTTATTGACCTCCAAGAAAAATATTGCTTCAGTCTCAAGGTAGCAATAGGTCCCCTATGACTTGTGAAGTCTGAAGATCTGATGGCCCTGCAGACACTGGGTCTCATAATCTCCTGTTCCTATTCCACCCCTGTCCCTTTTAATGGCTCCAGTTGCCTTTTCATGGGACATCCTTCAGCATCATAGGAGGGAACATAAATATTATTCCTAATGTACACTGCTTCTTCAGTTGATGGCTCCAGGACTCCCATCTGATGGGAGGTACTCTAAAACCACTCAGAGTAGAAACCACTGCCCTGAGCCGGGCTAAGCTGGGAGGGCGGGGTATAAGTCTAAATAAATAAATAAACAAACCATGGATGCATTGTGGAGGAGAAGGATGAATTCCTGCCTTCTGCCCTCTGCTGTTGTTGGTGGCTGAAACAGCCTGGGGACTACAAGATGGTAGGAGTGATTTGCTCCACTGGGTGGCTCGCCACATTGAAAATAACTTCCCTCCTTCTCCCATGAAGTTGTCCCAATCTAAATAGGACCCACTGCACATTTACTCATGACTTGCCACTAGGAACTAGCAGCTACAGTATTGCTGTAAGTCCCTGTGAAGAACTCTTGCAGATTCTAATGTTTAGTTAAGCTCTGGTCTGCCAATCTTAGCATTCATAACTCCATTAAAATCACTTCCCAGAATAATATGGACCTGTGAGTAACTGCTTATGTTCCTCATCAGGTCCTTATAAAATTTTGCCTGTTCATAAATTTTGCCTGTTCATAAAGACAGATGAAAGTGTAGCTTAACACTTAAAAATGAACATCTGCCTTCCTTGTCTACTGTTTTATCCATAACATCCATGGGTGGTTACAGATAATAATAGCTACTCTTGTTTTGTTTTGTTTTTTGCTATAAGGAGCAGGGATGTTCACCAGAATTGAAGTCTGAAGATCTGATGGCCCTGCAGCTACTGGGTCTCATAATCTCCTGCTCCATAACTGTGCCATGGTTCCTATTCCACCCCTGTCCCTTTTAATGGCTCCAGTTGCCTTTTCATGGGACATCCTTCAGCATCATAGGAGGGAACATAAATATTATTCCTAATGTACACTGCTTCTTCAGTTGATGGCTCCAGGACTCCCATCTGATGGGAGGTACTCTAAAACCACTCAGAGTAGAAACCACTGCCCTGAGCCGGGCTAAGCTGGGAGGGCGGGGTATAAGTCTAAATAAATAAACAAACAAACCATGGATGCATTGTGGAGGAGAAGGATGAATTCCTGCCTTCTGCCCTCTGCCGTTGTTGGTGGCTGAAACAGCCTGGGGACTACAAGATGGTAGGAGTGATTTGCTCCACTGGGTGGCTCGCCACATTGAAAATAACTGTGCTGTCTGCCTCCCTCCTTCTCCCATGAAGTTGTTCCAATCTAAATTGGACCCACTGCGCATTTACTCATGACTTACCACTAGGAACTAGCAGCTACAGTATTGCTGTAAGTCCCTGTGAAGAACTCTTGCAGATTCTAATGTTTAGTTAAGCTCTGGTCTGCCAATCTTAGCATTCATAACTCCATTAAAATCACTTCCCAGAATAATTTGGACCTGTGAGTAACTGCTTATGTTCCTTATCAGGTCCTTATAAAATTTTGCCTGTTCATAAAGACAGATGAAAGTGTAGCTCTCCCTCAATAAAAGAAACACTTAAAAATGAACATCTGCCTTCCTTGTCTACTATTTTATCCATAACATCCATGGGTGGTAACAGATAATAATAGCTACTCTTGGTTTTTTTAGCTATAAGGAGCAGGGATGTTCACCAGAAAAAGATCAGGATTTCAGAGACTGGAAAATTATTGGTATTCCAAGTTATTCAGGTCCCAAATACCCATTTGGTATCTGGATTTGTATTTTGTTCAGGATTCTGATATAATTTGTTTATGATTCTATTATTTCTGATATTATTCCCTCTGGGGAATCTTTTTGGGGAACTGGCACCAAATGGCAAATGGCACCAAAATTGCAAAAGATCTGCTGTCTCCTATCCACTAAAGTATCCCAAAGTTTCAAATACAGTGGGTCAAGGGGTCCAGTTCTATGGGCCCCTGGACAAGGTGTCACCAGTCATTCTCCATTGCTACCATGGGCCCCTGGACAAGGTGCTGCTAGTCATTCTCTATTGCTTCCTTTGGCGAAAAAATTACATGCTTGCTCCAGGGCAAAGAAGCCAATAGATAAACACAGGCCCTGTTCTCACGAGGGGTTTTGGGTGACTGTAAAATTATTGGTATTCCAAGTTATTCAGGTCCCAAATACCCATTTGGTATCTGGATTTGTATTTTGTTCAGGATTCTGATATAATTTGTTTATGATTCTATTATTTCTGATATTATTCCCTCTGGGGAATCTTTTTGGGGAACTGGCACCAAATGGCAAATGGCACCAAAATTGCAAAAGATCTGCTGTCTCCTATCCACTAAAGTATCCCAAAGTTTCAAATACAGTGGGTCAAGGGGTCCAGTTCTATGGGCCCCTGGACAAGGTGTCACCAGTCATTCTCCATTGCTTCCATGGGCCCCTGGACAAGGGGCTGCTAGCCATTCTCTATTGCTTCCTTTGGGGAAAAAATTACATGCTTGCTCCAGGGCAAAGAAGCCAATAGATAAACACACAAGAGCAAGCCTCAGCCACTGGTCAAAAGTCTCCCAATGCAAAGAGAATGAACAAGCCCAACAGAACCAATGCAAAACAAGGGAATCCTAGCAGAACCACAAGTCAGTGTGGCAAGCCCAAGAGAACTAATGTCAAACCAGACAATCCAAGCCAAACAAAGTGTGGGGGGCACTCACAAGCCCAACAGAACCAATGTCAAACCAGAGAATCCCATTGGAACCAACCTACCAGTACCAAGACAGCCAGTCAGACCTGGTAAGATACTGACACAGATACACACACAGAGAGTAACATCACTTCCCCAAGTAAAGCCTCAGAAAGTGAGAGTGAGGGGGTTGTGGGCACCCAAGTTATCCTTTTTCTGTGGTTTGCAGCCTACACTGTCACTAGTTCAGAGGAGCCAAGACAGAGCTGCAGCTGCTGTTCATCACTGGCACTCCTGTTTCCTCCTCCCACCCCTGTAAAGAAGAAAATCAGCAATATTATAGCATGTATGTCAGTCAGCTTCATTTTAGGTGTTCCTGTAAGTTCTGCTTATTTAAACTGACAGTCTCATGTGTGGCAAACAGGTCTACCTAGGCCCCTGCCACACGGCAGGGAAAACACCGGTGAAAGTGCGGCTAATTAGAGCCGCACCAAAACAGAGACGCTGTGGGCGGGATCCCACGGATCCCATGAGCCACGCGCCATTGCTCCCCGGCACGATCAGATGCCGGGGAGGAAGAGATGAGTGGGAGGGGGAGGCTGCCGAACTGCACATGCTCGAGCATGCGCAGTTTGGCCGGGGGGCGGAGATGCGCTGGCGCAAGGACGCGCCGGCGATCCCACGGCCGCACTTGCCGCGGCCCTTTCGATTGAACCACCCGGTTAGGTGGTTCTTTTTAGGTGCGCTTTTTCGGTGGGAGGGACGGAGGGGGGACGGGCGCAGCACGATTCCCAGATGTTGCTGTGGGATCGCGCCCGTTTGCTGTGGCCCCGATCCGTCCCTCTCCCGGCCCAAAACCCCTTGTGTGAACAGGGCCCTAGTCTACTACTTTCCCTAACTTTTCTTCTTCTAACAAGAGCAATATTTTTGGAACTGTATTTATTTTCTGCAGACAATTGTGCTGAGGGGTGCTGCTGAGCCCCACCAATAGCCACCTGTGCCACACAACAACTAAGTTTCAGTTGAGGAGTTTTGTTTTAGAACATTGATCGGAATGCAGATTTTATATACTCCCAACCAAATTGGATACCTTCCCTGCTATTTATTGCTAATTCTGATCATAAGGTTTTAAGTTCTGGGAAGAGTTTGTTTTTTTTTCCTGACTTCCCAATGCAGACTGAGAGAGGATGCAGGCACAAGCATTGGCTCACTTTACTTACCTTCAAAGTCTAGAGCTGGGTAGTTGGAAAGTTGCAAGTTGACCTTCCAGGAGAGGAGACATGAGCAATGCAGACTGATACTGTCACCCATCTGGGAGAAAACACTTTCGCTCTGCACGCTCATCGGAAGGCACAAGAGGAGTCTCTGAGACAGAAGAGAGAGGTCTAGCCAGACCATCTCTTTCCTGCCCCAGTAGTTCAGCAGACTGGTGAATCAGAACTTGTAGAGGTCAGAAAGATAGTCCCCAACCACTGTGGCAACTGAAGCCTGGCTCATGCGCCTGATATTCTCTGAGGGGCTGACTGCCTTCCCCAATGGCCTCCATCTCCATGGAGATCTCAGGAGTGGCCGTGGAGGGGACCCTGCCCAGAAGGGGAGGCAGGGAGAACAGCAGAGCTGCTTTTGTCCTCTTGGCCTGCATACACTCCATCCACCTAGAGAGCTCATCTCTCCAGCATATGAGCTGGCTGGCCCACTCAGTGAGGCTGCCCTTGATGCACAGGTGCATAGGTCGCACATGGTTGCCAGCATGCACACCTTCTACTGAGTGAGCAGTTCCAAGCAAGACTTGATGCCTTCTTCCAGCCTTTTCACCAGCATGTGCACTACTGGAACAATGTGCATCCCACACCTGGGCCGAGAATGGCAGCCATCTTTCCCTGAAGCATTTGGATCAAGGGAATGACAAGACCCAGGCTTGCCATGTCAGAAGAGAGAGCTTCGGTGAATTCCTTAAAGGGCTTAAGGACTCCAATGTCTGGAAGAGAATCAGTCACTGCTCATTGTTGAACTGTCTCCCCCCTCCCACAGTGTTGACCTCTGTGGTCAACTTAAGTCAGTGTGCTCTGTTTCATCAGACAGTCTTTATTATGACCCAGAGGCCATTCAGAATTAGAATAAAACAGATAGAAACATTAATATAAAATTAATTATCTACATAAATGTCACCATACATCACTCATCCTAATGTATATAACAGTTAAAAAGTCAGAATCTGAGTAAATTACACACTGGACAATATCTTGGCTGATATTTTCACCGCAGGACACAGAAACTTCACCACAGATGCAGTAGTTCTTTGGTCAGTCCCTGCCAATAAGGTTTTGAGAGTCTTCTGCTCTTCTATTTTTTATCAGTTAACGCAGGTTCCAGTAAATTCAAGCATTCCTATACATAATACCTACAGTGGGAAAACATGTGAACCAATGTTTCTATCAGGTTGACAGAGTAAAGACAAAATGTACAATTAGACTGAATGTTTTTATATCTTCCTGACAGGAGTGCAGATAGTAACATTTTAAATCTAGTCAGTGTAAATGCATGGTGATATCTTAGAAATGTTAATATAGATAGGTAATGTGCATATTGACGTGGGAACATGGGAGCTTAGTTAAATGGTAGGGCTGTAAGCTTTAGCCAGTTTTTCTTGGAAATCAATATTCTTTATATGGTCATTAATTGCTAAACTAGCTTTTCTTAACCCCATGGATTTAAAGAGGGGAGGCAAAAGTTGTCAATTTCTCATTGTTTTAACCCAATAGATGAGAAAATTTGAAATATAAGACTCTGTCATTAGGCTGTGAAGAAAATTGTTCTGATCACTGATGAACAAAAGTCAGATTCTAAATCTAAAAGCCGCTAGCCAGACCAAATTATGTAAAGCCAGTTTCTAATCTAAGAGCCATAGATGGTACACAACCAAGGAACCTTAACCATTGTTTTCAAAATTTTGAATCAAATTAATTTGATAGAGATAGTAGCCATTTGTACCCAAACTGGAACTGCATATAGAAGGTGATTAGTAATCTTAGTGACAAATAATTGGAGTGCTGCTGGAATATAGTGTGCTATGGTTGCTTTAATCTCCCTTTTGGCCTTAACTAGGAGAGATTAACTATGCAATTTCCAAGATAATTTGTCATCAAAAACAACTCCCAGATATTTTTATGATAGAAGAAGAGGAGGAGGAGGAGGAGATTGGATTTATACCCTGCCCTTCACTACCCAAAGGTGTCTCAAAGCAGCTTACAAACTCCTTTCCCTTCCCCTCCCCACAACAGACACCCTGTGAGGTGGGTGCGGCTGAGAGAGCTCTTGACAGAGACTGCTCTTTTTCAAGAACAGCCCTTATCAGAACTATGGCTTGCCCAAGGTCATCCAGCCAGGTGCAAGTGGAGGAGTGGGGAATCAAACCCGGTCCGCGCACTTAACCACTACGCCAAACTGGCTCTCTGATTGAACTTGTTCTATTTTATATTCTCCTATCACCCAGCTATTTTGTGGGTCAGTGGCAGTTCTAAGGAACTGCAGAACCCAGATCCAACGTATCCTTCACTATGAAGTGAAGGAGCTGCGTCATGCAGTAAGTGCTCCTCTGACCCACAGCCCTAATGGTTGTACCACAATCAGCTGCCAAGAAGCCATGAAAATGTCCCTGCCCACCCACTCCTTCATGTGTGCTTCATCGAGAACCTTGGCATGAAGCAAAGCCTTGCAATGGCTGGGCCTGTGACCCACAATCTCACTCTGCCTAACACTGGTTGTTCCACCCCCACCCAGAACATCTTAGGGGTGCCACCAGTGAGAGGTATGCATGCTGCACCTGAGGGCACATCCAGATGTTGGATATAAGGTGCACAGATCTCCCATGAGTGTGGGACAACGGTGCCTCATTTAGTCCCTGGCAGCCCTATACAGGAGAGCACCATGGTCCTGCTCACAGTGCAAGCAGGGATTGTGTATCAGGCATAGGCACCCTGAAGCAGCCTGCAGAAGCTGACACCCTCTACAGTGGAAAATGGCTGGCTGTCTAGAATGATCATCTCACCAATGAGGCCAGTGACCTTCTTACCTGCCTGCTGCTTTTGCACCCTAGTGCTAACCTCACCAAACATCTCCATCAGAGATGCATGGCATCCCTTCCCTACAGGAGACCTGGGGGCAGAGCACCAGATATGGCTGTAAAACAACTCCCCACCAACCTCTCTCTCCTCCTGAGGAAGCACCACCTGGTTCCTGACACTGTTAGTCAAGAGATGACCAAGGTTAGTCAAGAGATTACCCTTCACTGATTCGGGTCCTACACAGCTAACAGTTTGCAAAATGTGGATTCTCCATCCTCTGAAGTGCTTCCAGGCTGCAGAGTTGTACAGGCACCCACACTGACTAGCAGCTGCAGGCACCACTGGAGCTGCCTCCTGTGAGGGGCAGACACCCTGTGTCAGGCCAAGGGAAAAGGGGTGGAGATGGCAGCACCTTGGGGTACATCTCCACCTCTTGCACCACCTCCAGCTTCTCCTCCTGCCTCACCTTGGAAGGCCTGCTGGGCTCTGGAGGAACCAGAGACGGGAAGTCCAGTCTCACCTCTAGTTTTTCCAACAGCCTCTGGATCCCTGAAGTGAGCTACAGAGCTGGAACACTCTCATCCCCCAAGCTCACAACAAAAGTCTGCTCAGTCTTTTCCTCCTCCTCCTGCTGAGTTGCCACAACTAGAGGAGTGGCAGCCTGAGCAGCAAACCCCCTGCCCAGTGCCAGTACCTACAGGCATCTCTACTGGCAGTGCTCCAGCAGTAGCCTCACTGTAGAGGGCCTTCCAAGGCATCTTCATTGCACCACCCCCGCCAGGGGACAGGGTGGTGAAAGGGGGCTGTGGGGCAGGCCTCCATACAGGTGGGGGTGGAATGGTGAAGCTCTCCTCCAGCTCTCTACCCTACTACTCTTCTGCTTAGTCTTTCCCCCAAGGGCCCCGCTATACTCCTCTCCTGTCACTCAGACTGATTTCACACAAGAGTTGCACCACGGCCGTGCCTCCCTTTGCACCGCTTCTATTGGTCAATTTCCCATTCGAAGTCACGCAGCCGCATTTTGACCCGTGGCTTCGCCCAATTTTCTCTATGGTTTTGTGATCCTCAAAAAACAGGATCACAAAACCGTGGGGAAAATCGGGCGAAGCCGCAGGTCAAAGTGCGGCCACGCGGCTTCGAGTGGGAAATTGACCAATAGAAGCAGGGCAAAGGGAGACATGACCGCGGTGCAGCTCTTGTGTGAAATCGGTCTCATTCTTTCCCCCAAAGTCTGACTACTTTGCTGAAGTAAGCTAGCTGCAATATAACTGACCTGACTCACTAAACTGCTTACCTTTTCCCCAAACTCTCTGCACAACCTAAGGTTATGTTTTGTAAAACTACAATTGCTGGATCAGAGGAATGCTGTACATATAGTTTATCTTGATTTCAGTAAGGCTTTTGATAAGGTTCCACATAATATTCTCGTTGGCAAATTGGAAAAATGTGGTTTGGATCCTATGACTGTTAGGTGGATCTGTAACTGGTTGACAGATCACACCCAAAAAGTGCTTTTGAATGGTTCCTTATCCTCTTGGAGAGGAGTGACAAGTGGAGTGCCTCAAGGATCTGTTCTGGGACCTGTTTTGCTCAACATCTTTATCAATGATTTGGATGAAGGGATAGAGGGAATGCTTATTAAATTTGCAGATGATACTAAATTAGGAGGGGTAGCAAATACGGTAGAAGACAGAGTCAGGATACAGGATGATCTTGACAAGCTGGAAAACTGGGCTAAAACAAATAAAATGAATTTAAATGGGGATAAATGTAAAGTTCTGCATTTAGGTAGGAAAAATCAAATGCATAATTATAGGATGGGGGAGACTTGTCTTGGGAGTAGTATGTGTGAAAAGGATCTAGCGATCTTAGTAGACCATACACTGAACATGAGTCAGCAATGTGATGCGGTTGCTAAAAAGGCAAATGCAATTTTGGGCTGTATCGACAGAAGTATAGTGTCCAGATCACATGAAGTGATGGTACCACTTTAGTCTGCTCTGGTTAGACTTCACCGAGAGTATTGTGTTCAGTTTTGGGCACCACAATTTAAGAAGGATATAGACAAGTTGGAACATGTCCAGAGGAGGGCAATGGAGATTGTGAGGGGTCTGGAGACCATGTCCTATGATGAAAGGTTAAAGGAGTTGGGTATGTTTAGCCTGGAGAGGAGAAGACTGAGGGCTGTCATATAGTACTTGAAGGGCTGTCATATAAAGTTGGGGTCAGGAAGCAATTTTTCTCCAGGCCGGTTTGGCCAGGGATCCTGGAGGTTTTTTTGTCATCTTCTGGGTGTGGAACAGCGGTCATTGTGGGTGTGGAGAGGGAGGTATTTGTGAATTTCCTGCCTTGTGCAGGGGGTTGGACTAGATGACCCTGGAGGTCCCTTCCAACTCTATGATTCTATTATTCTAATTAGCCTTGCTTCAATGGAATTTTGTGAAAAACTGGTTCATGGCTAAATGATGGCTACTGTTTTGGTAACTAACCTGAAGATGGAATTATGAACTTGTTTTAAAAGCAAGGTTCTCTTCATTCAGGCTGCTGCTTTGGGCAAGGGTCTTCTGCTCAGGTTGCCACCTTTTAGTCTTCCAGGTCTTCAGAAGGGAACTGCTTAATTTTTTTTTGGGGGGGGGAATCAGCTTTGCTTGTAGGCCCAGTAGAAAACATAAAATAGTTTCCTACCTGACCTATATGCAAAGCCTATTCCCCCCCCCAAAAAAAATTTAAGCAGCTCACTTCTGAAAGACTAAAATGTCAGCCTAAAACACTGTTCTTTCAACCCCCAGGCTTCAATTGCTTTGAAGCTCAGAGTGACATCAGCCTAATAATTTTTTAAAAACTTAATCTACACTCTAGGTATTGTTTGAAAAACCACCTGGTTGCTTCTTAATTACCTAGCACACACTATTAAGGGAGGAATTCTGACCCCTGTGCTGAAAATTATTTTGTACTTTTAAAAATACCTAAGCCCTCACCTACAGTTAAGAGTTATTAAAACCTAACAAGAAATATCCCTTAGAACAACTGAATTGTTGGAAACCAATGGAAACACCCCAAAACTCCGCTAAGACAGGGTCCTGACTCACCTGGGGTCCTAATTGCAGTGCCGGGGAGGGGGGGGAGTGAGGACAGCCATGGTGGTTCTGGCTGGGTGGAGGTGGTGGGCTGGTGATGAGCATGGGAAGCTGGGGCTTGCCCAGCCCCACACTGGCCCTATCAGCGGGTCCTGGGTTTCGGGGGGTGCTCTGGCTGCTACATAGGGCTCCATGCCACCCCTCCCTGCCATTCTGGCTACAACTCCTTTATGGTCAGATTGGATGTAGTGCCACCGCTGATGAGGGGCTCGCTATCCAGACAGGGTCAAATTGGCAAGGCAGAAGGTGAACAAAAGGCTGGGTGAGACTGTGGAGGCTATTGGGGCGGGCTGCTGAATTTGCCATCAGGACATTTCACTATGCCTGGATGCCCTGTTTTGCCCTGATGGGGTTCAGCTATCTGACTGGGGCATGGATATCTGGCTACACAGCATTAGGGATGCCCTACACACTTGGTTGCAGTTGTAGCAGCATGGGCAGTAGCCGGACATCGGAGGCCCTGATCTTGTGGCAGTATCATCATGGGGCTGGATCCATTATCAGGAAAGATGGCCTGTGTGCCCATTTTTCTGAGTGTGTGGAACCCCCTACCCCAAGAAATAACTCTAAAATTTTAAATGCAAAAAAAGCCAAAACAGACCCTAAGTTCAACAGAATAACACACAAGCCTTTCTAAAACTAAAAACAGCAGAAACCAAAGCCAAAGAAATGATCTTTTTAAAGAACCAGAAAGCAAGCAAAAGTTCCCCATGAAAACACACTAGGCAGAGGAGGAGGGGAAAAGAAAAACAACACAAAAATGTTAAAGTAAAAAAAAAACAGCAATCCAAAAACCAAAGCCAAAGAAAACTAGCTTTTAAGAGAACTAGAAAGCAACCAAAATCCACACACACATACACCCCCCCCAACAAAACCCAAACATAACCAAATGGCACAGCAAGGCAACCCAAAACAGCAAGAATTAAAACCAAAGATTAGGTTTAAAGAGAAAACAGAAACCAAAGACCAGTTAGTCCCTTTCTTCCACCCTTCAACCCACCAGCCCCCCCCCCAAATAAAACCCAGGTAAACTTGAAATATTTTTAAACTGATATTCAAACCAGCTGACAGACTTCTTCAGGCAATAGGCAGAAATTCTGGAATCCTCTGAAGCAGCAGCAGCAGACCTGAGCAGCAGAAGCACACTCCAAAAATCTCTCACTATAATGGAGTCAAGCTACAGCCAGGGCTTGCTTTTATGCCTTTTACCCATCATCAGAAAGCATTTGAAACAAATCTAGTCTATGAGAGAATCACCATGACTGGGCAGACAGCAAGGGCTTCCCTTAATGTGCAGCCACATTTGCTGTCCACCCCCACCCCCCGCCCGTTGCTGGTAAACCTGCAAATGGGGGGGGGGGATAGCCTGAAGCTATAAAACTGCCTGCTCCAGATATACCTGCATATACCCAAATATCAGATTCCCAGTATTGCCTGGGATCCTCTAATGATTATCTGGCTCCTGAATATACCTCCAAAATAGCAATAAGGTATTTTTTCGGGCATATTTTCAGATTGAATATATCTGATTGCACATCCCTAATGAGGAGCTGCACAGACAGTCCCCAAATTCACCTAAGATTTCTAACCAACCATTTAATCTCCAGATTTTGGATAACAGTGCACTGTTGTTATCAGTGCTGACCATACACATTACACTCCGCACATCTGTAACTGTTCTAAATCACATAAATATCCAACCCCATTCCAGAAAACCAACTCTGGTTTGGTCTTTGGGCCAAACTTTTTTTGCACATGTGCAGCCTGAAGGACACTTTTTATATACAAATTGCAGTTTTTATGCCCTAATGGTTTGTCAGAGCAGCCAAGATTCAAGGAAACTGTGACAGGAACATCCACTGCTGGGTCCTGTGAACTTCTTGCAATTGCTGCTCTTTACTACATGGCAAACAACTTATTTCTCTGATACAACTCTCTTATATGGAGGTCCTTGTGTGAGTACATTATGCCCTACTCCAATTGGGACTTGAGCCTCTATCCCAAAGAACCCATGGTCTGTCCATGAATACTTAATATCCACTGACCTATGGAGATAGCAACATGGTGTCAGCTATGCTGCCATAGCAGGTGGGAGGGGGGCAGATGAGACTCTCCCTCATGCCTCTGGTACTTTGTCTTTCAATTCTCACTCACCATCTTATCTTGTAGCTCAGGCGAATGACCTTGGTGTTGCTTTCTGCAGGCTTTGCTGAGAACCTCGACTCGTTAGCTTCAGGTGCAATTTCTTGCTTTGTTTATTGGCTTACCTGCATCAGGGGATTCAGTTCGAATTCTGTATATCTGTGCCTTTCCTGCCCGGAACCCCAGTTCTAACACTGACAGTGTACCAGATTGACTTGCTTATACTGCTCAATAAACCTGATCCTGGTTAAGGAATGTTGTTGGGACTGTTTTTGGCAAGACTCTGACAGATGGTGGTCAGTTCCATATTTCTTTTTGCCCCATCTATTTGCAAGGTGTCTGTGGGAACTAAGATTTTGTGTACAGGGAGACCTGAAGTATGTAGCTATAAATATCAGCAGCATGTCTCCTGCCCACAGCACCACAGGTGTTTTCAAAGGAGAGTCCATGATAGTGTTCTTGTGCTACCCATATGCTTTGTGTGTGCCCCGGGCAGGGCTCTTTTTGTGGAAAAAGCCCAGCAGGAACTCATTAGCATAATAGGCCACACCCAACAGCAGGAACTCATTAGCATATTCGGCCACAACCGCAAGTTACCAGAAGTGTGGTTATCCAGCCACACCCACCTTTTACTTGTTATTCTGTTTACCTTGTTTGTTGTCAAAACCCAGGGCTTTTTTGTAGCAGGGACTCCTTTGCATGTTAGGCCACACACGCCTACTGTAGCCAATCCTAATAAGTTTCTGCTGTTGGGTGTGGTCTATTATGCTAATGAGTTCCTGCTGGGCGTGGCCGACTTGGGAGCCAGCCGGAACTCTGTTCCTGTGCGTTCCTGCCCCAAAATAGCCTTGGCCCCAGGTAACGTCAGGTGGTTGTTTACTCATCACCAGGCATTGACTAGTGTCAAATAAATAATATGGGATTAGTGGATTGCTGCACTTGTACAACTGTCAGTTGATGTTGCTCGTTTGGGTCTTGTGTCTATTAGTATCATTTTGCCTTTGCCTTTTCTCATAGGAATGCAAAGAACTGTGAACACAATATACCATTGTACTAACATTAGTGGCCACCATCATAATGAACGTTAGAGAACAAGAATATTTGATTAAAACAAAATTTTTCAAATATGGTTCTCACATTGAGTGCTAACAAACAACTATAGCAAATGTTTGGTTAGGTTATAATTGAAACATCTTCATTTAGCTTTTTAGGAAAGCTAAACTAAATTTGGATTAGGACTTCAATGTCACCTCCATTTCTTAATTTTTTTTTGCTTTAATGCATATCTTCAAACAATAATAGACAAAAAACTGATCCTTGTGATGATAGGATCTATTATTATTCCAATGCATATCTTCAAACAATAATAGACAAAGAAAAATGGATCCTTGTGATGATAGGCTCTATTATTAATCTGTCTGATTAATTCCACTAAGTTTCATCATATTGGAGCATAACTTTCTTTACACATATGAGTTTTAAAAAAACACATAAAAGTATTGCAAGAGAAGAGCAAAGTATCATTTTCAGTCCCTGCATGTCAGCCCTACATTGCAGGTGTTAAGATTTGCAGATCTGAGTCATCCATCATCCTTGACCTTGTAAATATATGAACAGGGTAGTCAAGAGCTTCATCTGTCTCTGTTTCACCTGCATGGAGACTTAAAGCACAAGGAACAATAATTATATTACTCCTAATAGTAAAAATAATGTCTTAGGCAATTTTTTCTGAAAGGATGAGAAACTGTAAAAAGATAAGCACAAGTATCATGCATGATACAGTTGTCTGTCTCCAGGAAGGGACACTACCATGTGTGGGGGAAGCCTGTGGTAAGTATCTGCTTTTAACAGCTTCTCCAAAAGTATGGCAAAGTGTCAAATATCTCAAGTTTTATTTTTAAAAAGAGAACTACTTCTCTTTAATGTATCTAGAAATCATGGCTTTTAGGATGCTCCAGGTCAAATTATATATTATGGGGAGATGTATGGGTACATGAGGGGGGTAGAGGTTGAAGGGAAAAGGAAGACACAGAGTGGGATCATATGTCATTTTATAAACTTGAAACAGATTCTTTAATATCAAAAGGTTCCACTGGACTCCTGCTATGTTCAGGTGAACTGACATCTTACAGTCAGGATGGGTTGACATGCCTATCTAGCAAATGATGGAAGTGTTAAAACAAGTGATCATGGGCAGTAATGCACAGAAACATAATGCAAATGAAGTATCTGTAAATGACCAGAATATTAATTTTATGGACAATGGTTAAACTTGGTCCTACTTGGATGTGGTCTGGTACGGAAGTAGTTTCCAACAACCTTAACCCTTCTATAATGAGCTGAGAATGTCAGACACAGGAAATTCTAATTTGCACATTGGTAAAAAGGTAGCCTGGCAATGAATGAGGGAAACCTTTTTGGCATAACCTGAACTTTGGAACTACTAGCCCAATAAAGGCCCCGCTCACATGCTGGATTTGCTGCGGGAGAGCCATGAATGCTGGGCGGATTTTCAGGGCGCGATCACACTGCAACATCTGGCAAGCGTAGCGCACCTGTGGCATGCCGCCGAAGCTGCATGATTAAAAAGTATCTCAACAAAGGTACTAGCAAATAGATTTCCATGGGCTGCTGACGGAATCGTTCAGTGTGATCGCGCCGGTGCGTGGCTTTCTCTGGCTGTCCTCCTTGACGCGCATGCACTGACGAACAAAACCGCAGTGTGCCGCCATCACGTCTGATTCGCGCTGGCACAAAGAGCCATGCCTCCTCCCCACCCACATTATCTGGCCCATGTGACCGGGACCAAAATGTAGCAAACATGTCTACAGCAAAAGTTCACTATTCATGACAGCTACTCATCCACCCCTTCCTCAGGTTCACCCAAACGATATAAGAGTTTGGAATCACCAAGACATTTCCAGAAGCCCAGAAAAATTATTTTTTTCTACAATAAAGATAAAGAGAAAAACTGTTTTTAAATAGATGAAACTGTGCTCATCAGAAAACTCTGGGAATAAGTACTGCAGCCTTTCCTTCTCCCTGCCTCACTGAGCTGTGAAGGACTGTTTTATGGATGGAATGAAGAAACACTGACATAAGCATTTGGGGGTCATCTCACAGACTTTCTGGCTTTCCATCTGTTCACCTGCCCTTCCGTCCCTCCCACAGTGTTTCTCCATAGTATTTGGGCTGTTAAGATTCCTCCATGCTGTGAGAGCTGAGGGGACCATATGGCCCTAACTATCTGGCTTAACATTTTGACAAGCTGCCATATTTGGAACAGAATATGTCTTAACACGGTAATGCTCCAATAACCCTTTCATCTTGTTTTCAGAAACACAGTGTTAAAATTCATAATACATAAGTCAGTGTGTTATAGTCAGAAAAGATAACCTTTAAGTAACCCCCCCTTTCAATGCTGTATTCATACTTGGCATATAAATAGAATGCCATCTATATTCCTATAGCAGTTGCCAAGGTAGATTAAGGATTGCTCATATTGTTTTGACTACTTTTAAAAACTTCATAAAAGGTCTACTTGCATGAGGAGTAGATTATGTCCACTTCCATGATACATGAGGTACGTTTCGCCAAACTAGCCAAAAGTAACAGGAGAACATGTCCTTTGAAACTCACACAAAGTGATTCAACACAACACAACAAACCTTTACTGGCATAACAACAGCAGCAGCCTTAAGTACAGAGGCGGTAGGCATGCAAAACAGTTAATTCACTACCCCTTGTGCTGAAAAAGAACTTCTCCTCCTATACGCTCTGTAAATGAAATTTGCCACCTCTTCAATAGTATCAACCCTGTTTGAGGCTAGAAGGTTCATTATCTTACTTTCCTCAGATTTGCCCTCCAGGGTTTGCAGTATAGGGCCGAGGTGATAAGCGCGCAAATCCTGGTAAAATCTACAAGTCAGAAGGGTTTCCTCAAACAGTCCATTTAGAGGGTTTCCAACTCCGACCAAGCACAATAATTTTTGACTTATCAAAACTGAGGGACAGCAGGTTCTTATCACAATATACTGAAAAGTGCATTAGTATCCTTTTCATCCCAACCTTTGAAAGTGAAAGAAGGACAGCGTCATCGGCATATAACAACAGCGGGCAGTGTCTTACCCCTAGCTTGGTGAAATGACCATTAACAACCACTCATAAAGGGTGCCAGATCATTCAAAAAGAGATTGAACAATATTGGGGCCAGGATACAACCTTGCTTGACACCCACTGAAATAGCAATTTGTGGCGTTAGGTCGCCTTCTTTTGAGTATCTCACCTGGCAAGTAGTTTCTGAGTAGAGTTTTTTTGCCAAAAAGTGCAGACATTTATCAATCCCCATATTACTCAGTTTCCTCCACAAGATATCCCTGGCACTGAATCAAAAGCTCCCTTGAGATCTAAGAAAGCTGCGTATAATTTAGGTTCTTTCCCTTTCCTATATTTATTTACTAGATGACTGAGAACGATGCAATGATCTAGGGTTGACTTGCCCCGACAGAAGCCAATTTGCTCCAGCCCCAAAATTTGCTGGTCTGATATCCAAGATTTCAGTTTATCGGCTAAGTGATTGGCATCAGTGTTCCCTCTAAGCTGAGTTAGTGTGAGCTAGCTCACAGTTTTTTATCCTCCACCTCACAAATTTTTGTCTTCGCTCAGGAAGGATGGCTCCAGAGCAAACTAATTTATGCAGTAGCCAAATCACTTGCTCACAACTTTAATGCCAGTAGCTCACAAAGTAGAATCTTTGCTCACAAGACTCCACAGCTTAGAGGGAGCATTGATTGGCATATAGCTTCCCCATAATGGATAAGAGACTGATCGGTCTATAAGTATTTGGGAGCTGAGGAACACCTTTTTTAAAGATCGGGACTAATATGGTATTCTTCCAATCATCTGGTATTGCACCAGACTGATCTAAGGCTGTAAAAAGGGCTGCTAGGAAGGGGGCCCACCACTGAGGAAAAGCCTTAATAGCCTCAGGTGGAATAGCATCAGGCCCTGGAGCTTTTCCCAATTTAAGGGCTGCAATTAAAGATTCAGTGTCCTCAATCTGCACAGGGGCCCAACTGGGGCAGTCATCCAACAGACAAATGTCAAACTCCTCTTTGGAATTGTGCCTGGTCTCCTGGAAAATCATTGTAAAATAACTGTACCAGCCGTCGGCTGTAACTAAGCTGTTTACTGACCCCTTTCTTCCCATGGACTCAGCTACCAAGGCCCACAATTTCCTTGAATCATTATTAATTGTGGCCCACAAAGTGATTCAATTTTTACTGAAAAACCACCCTGCTTTGGAAGCCCCCAAAACATCTCCTGTAACAGATGCAGCCATCTCAGACTCTGAAGAAGTGAGCTGTGACTTATGAAAGCTCATACCCTGCCACAAATTTTGTTAGTCTTTAAGATTCTACTGGAGTCTTGCTCTTTTCTACATCTCAAACGGTGTTTAAAACTAAAATGGATCAAAACACTATACCTCAGAGGTCGATTGGCCATTTAATGTATCTTGGAGGGCTACTGGCAGCCAGGTGCAAGCAGAGCCCAGCTGTGCCAATGCCACAGGGGCTACTTGACTCAGATATTTCAGTTACAGTTATGACTAATGTCAGCTAACCAGTTGCCCGCTCCCAGTCCCATCACCAGTTAATGAAGGTGCAGGCAGAGGGAGTGGGTAAGCTCATGCTCACTGTCAGCATAACTGGTTAGGTCTGAGCTAAATAAATTATCACTGTCCTCCAAGGTCGGGGACAAAGAGTGGCGCTGGGGAATCAGTTGTCCCAAAGGAACCCACTGGAATGTGGAGTGCCCCAAGGGTCAATGTTGTCCCTGATGCTTTTCAACATCTACATGCACCTTCTTGCCCAAATTGCCAGGAGGCATGGGCTGGGATGTCACCAGTATGTGGATGACACCCAGCTCTATCTTGCCTCTGCTTCTCATTTGCCTTGAAAGCCCCATTGCTTGGGGTTGCCATAAATCTCAGAAGCAGTGTTCCCTCTAAGATGAGTTAGTGTGAGCTAGCTCATGGTTTTTTAGTCTCCACCTCACAAATTTTTGTCTTCGCTCAGGAAGGATGGCTCCAGAGCAAACTAATTTATGCAGTAGCCAAATCACTTGCTCACAACTTTAATGCCAGTAGCTCACAAAGTAGAATCTTTGCTCACAAGACTCCACAGCTTAGAGGGAGCATTGATTGGCATATAGCTTCCCCATAATGGATAAGAGACTGATCGGTCTATAAGTATTTGGGAGCTGAGGAACACCTTTTTTAAAGATCGGGACTAATATGGTATTCTTCCAATCATCTGGTATTGCACCAGACTGATCTAAGGCTGTAAAAAGGGCTGCTAGGAAGGGGGCCCACCACTGAGGAAAAGCCTTAATAGCCTCAGGTGGAATAGCATCAGGCCCTGAAGCTTTTCCCAATTTAAGGGCTGCAATTAATGATTCAGTCTCCTCAATCTGCACAGGGGCCCAACTGGGGCAATTGTCCAGACAAATGTCAAACTCCTCTTTGGGACTCTTTGGTCTCCTGGAAAATCATTGTAAAATAACTGTACCAGCCGTCGGCTGTAACTAAGCTGTTTACTGACCCCTTTCTTCCCATGGACTCAGCTACCAAGGCCCACAATTTCCTTGAATCATTATTAATTGTGGCCCACAAAGTGATTCAATTTTTACTGAAAAACCACCCTGCTTTGGAAGCCCCCAAAACATCTCCTGTAACAGATGCAGCCATCTCAGACTCTGAAGAAGTGAGCTGTGACTCATGAAAGCTCATACCCTGCCACAAATTTTGTTAGTCTTTAAGATGCTACTGGAGTCTTGCTCTTTTCTACATCTCAAACGGTGTTTAAAACTAAAATGGATCAAAACACTATACCTCAGAGGTCGATTGGCCATTTAATGTATCTTGGAGGGCTACTGGCAGCCAGGTGCAAGCAGAGCCCAGCTGTGCCAATGCCACAGGGGCTACTTGACTCAGATATTTCAGTTACAGTTATGACTAATGTCAGCTAACCAGTTGCCCGCTCCCAGTCCCATCACCAGTTAATGAAGGTGCAGGCAGAGGGAGTGGGTAAGCTCATGCTCACTGTCAGCATAACTGGTTAGGTCTGAGCTAAATAAATTGCCGCTGTAGTGCAGGCTTGCAGTGTTGCAGGGACCACTCGGTTTGACTTGATCCTTAACTTATTCACGGATGACCTCTGGAGGCAACTGAAATGGGCCGGAGCGGCAGTGCTGTTGTGGTTAGATCTGTCGGCTGCGTTCAACATGGTCAACCATTAGCTAGTGGTCCACCGTGTCACTGACACTGGAATCCAGGGACTGACCTTACAGTGGCTTCCTTCCTTCCTCCAAGGTCGGGGACAAAGAGTGGCGCTGGGGAATCAGCTGTCCCAAAGGAACCCACTGGAATGTAGAGTGCCCCAAGGGTCAATGTTGTCCCTGGTGCTTTTCAACATCTATATGCGCCTTCTTGCCCAAATTGCCAGGAGGCATGGGCTGGGATGTCACCAGTATGTGGATGACACCCAGCTCTATCTGTTGTTGGGCTGCCAGTCCGACTCCAAACCGGAAGACCTAGACTGGGCGTTACAAGCCGTGGCTGGTTGGCTTAGGCTGAGCCAGCTGAAACAGAACCTGATGAAGATGAAGGTCCTGTGCCTAAGTCGGGGCAGTCCAAGGGTAGGGATCCCACTCCCGACCTTCATTGTGGTGCCACTGGTGCCAGTGCCGGAGGTTAGGAGTTTGGGAGTGCTCCTAGATGCCTCCTTAACAATGGAGGCCCAGGTAGCAGCCACTACCAGATCAGCCTTTTATCATCTTCGGCTCATCACGCCATTGGTTCCCTTCCTTGAATGCAACAACTTGGCAACAGTGATCCAAGTGACCTCAAGACTAGACTACTGTAATGCCCTCAACATGGGGCTGCCCTTGTCTCAAATCTGGAAGCTGCAGCTGGTGCAAAATGCCATGGTTAGGCTTTTGACGGGGCTCTCTGTCCAGGAGCACATCCAGCCAGTGCTAAAGGCATTGCACTGGCTGCCTATAGCATACCGGATTCGTTTCAAGGTGCTGGTTCTTACCTTTAAAGCCCTTTATGGCCAGGGTCCTACATACCTGAGGCCTTTCCCCACATATACTCCAAAGAGCACTGCAATCGGGGCCCAGAACAGGCTGGCCCTCCCGAGTCTCAAGGAGGCCAGGCTATCAATAACCAGGGCCAGAGCTTTTTCGGTGGTGGCTCCAGTCTGGTGGAATGAGCTCCCAGAAGAGACCAGGCCCCTGCGGGACCTTTTGCAGTTCCACAGGGTCTGTAAAACAGAGCGGTACTTTTTGCAGCTCCCGAGGGCCTGTAAAACGGAGCTCTTCCACCAGGTTTTTGAAGCCGCTGCCACCACTAACCACTAACTATTAACAACTGATGGTTCAAAGTGGGAGAGCCTGGTTTTCCTGGGATTCAACCTATAGCCTGAGATCGCCACCTAAGTTGATCTAAAAGAGCAAGAGCCAGCTGCAAATAAAGAGCCCAAGTAATAACAACCGTTGTGAATTATTTGATATTAATACTAGCATTTTAATATGTTTTAATACAAATAGTCAGAATTGTTTTATTATTAATATGTTGTTACAGTATTTTATTGTAATTTTACTGTAATTGTATGCTGTTTTGTAAGCCGGCCTGAGCCGACCCTGGCCAGGAGGGTGGGGTAGAAATTTAATAAATCAAATCAACTTATCAGTCCTTCTCAGTATACCCATAATTGGTAAATAAGCATACTGGAAACAGAAGTAATAATAGCTTACACAGCTTACATAATATACTGTATAACTACCTTGTGTTTGAATAAGAAGAAAGACATGATTTTTTTTCAATTAAATTTGTACCAATAATGGATAGATTATGATCACTTTATTAGGAATATTTTGTTTCTATTGACCTTTACACAACCGGGGGGGGATGAATTCAATACACCATATTGTCAGTGTTCCATATTTTCTTCGCCCATTGTTCAATGTTTAGCTTATTGCTCTTTCCAGTGTTTTGCAATGATTATTCATTGTGATGTATTCAAGATCAGGTCATTCCATATCACTTACCTGAATAGCCTGGATGCATTCCAGTATGGAAAATAAACTATTCTGTAAGAAATCCATAGCTGCTTTTAATGTATACCATGTGCTCTTAACACACACAAGAAAAAAAATCTCTCCTGTCTCCATATCCTCTCTGGCATTTATTGTTATGCATTGTTACAGATACTGGACTGGGAGGGTCATGAACCAGAAAATGCAGTTTGTTCATGGTTCGTGGCATGCCCCATTCATGAACCACAGTCCGTCACAGTCTTTTAGCCACCTCATGAACCAGTGTGGTTTGTGAGGTGCTAGAATGCCCCCACTGACTAGAGAGAATTGCAGGGGATCTCCAGCTGACTCTCCTCTACCTGCCTTTTAAGTTTGGTGAGGACTGGATTTATGAGGTCCGAGTTATGGTCCCCAAAGGAAGTGCCCCCAGGAAAGTGATTTCAGGGGAAATGACTTGCCAGGTGGTCATTTGGGGCACCATAACTCAGACCCCATAAATCCAATACTCACCAAACTTGGAGGGTAGGTAGAGGAAAGTTGGCTGGAGATTCCCTGTAAGCTTGGTGTCTCTAGTTTCCACAGGATCTGTTCTATAAACTCCTGAATCTCCTGAACCTGTGCCTGTCAAAATGACCACCTGTCAGGTTCAGGAGGCTCAGGAGCGCATAGAATGGATCCTGTACAAGCTAGAGACACTAAAGTCACAGGGACCTCCCTTGCCCCAGATGCTCTTTTGCATGCCCTCCAAGTTGTTGCTTTGAAAGTTATATAAACATTTTGATTGAGCAGATACTGTCTGTTTGGAAATGTGTCTGCTCACAAACCAGCACCAACCTTTATGAACAGCTTAAAAGTTCATGGAAAGTTAGTGCTGGTTGACCTGCCATGGATTTGACTTCATGAACCATGAACCGACCCAAATTCATCACAGACTCTAGTTCGTGAGCTAGTTTGTGCCCATCCCTATTCAGGACACTGTGTTTATTTTTGCTGAGATCAAGTGCCACCTTATTACCTATCTACCTCTAGCAGAAAGGTTTAAGAAGTAGTATGAGAAAGTGATGGCTGCCTCTGTAGACCTCCATTTGCACCCCATCAAAAGTCTCAAGTACAAGGGATACCACAGAACTCATCATTTTATCCTTTTATTGAGGGGCTTTGTATTGAAGTGGTTCCTGCCCTACCATTAGTGTTGCCACAACACTTCAACCTCAGCCACGTTTGCTTCCAGTCAGGCAGGTTGCAACATGGAGGCATCTCAAAGTCCCCACAGGATGACATCCTTTTGAATTTTAATGCAGTGGTCAGAACCTGCTGACCTAAATCTTTGTACTGTACAGGTGGAATAGTCAGTTTGTTTTGAAAAGGAGCTCATTGATGTTACCTAAAAATTCCTTCCAATTTCTTAGAATAGCCAGAAGAATTTTAAATTCAGTTAAAGTTTTTACTTTATAAATCTAAATGTGTAATAATTGCCTTTCTGAATGAGAACCAAGACCAGTGAAGAGTGTTAATCTAGATAGCTCTTGGCATTCACAAGCCAAGTATGCAAATGACTGCTTCTCCTATTGTTCCCCCAGTTCCTGGTATTCAGACAAACACGGTGCATCTGAGCATAGGGGTTCCATTTAGGTATCATAAACCTGCCCAAAAACTGTGAGATTCTTTTTAAAGCCATTGAATCTAGTAGCGGTTACCAAATTTTCACTGGGTGATCCTGTGTTCTAATACTACAAAAGAAGGATAAAAATTTCTTTTAACCCACTATCTCTAAACTTTAGTACTTTTCTCTGCCCCAAACGGTTTTCCCTCTGTATCAAGCCAATCATCTCCTTGTATCTTATACTGCTAAACAAAGGAAGTAGCAGCCTGAGTGAGCTGAAGAGTTGGAAAAAAGCCACCTTTCCCCTAAACTCTAATGTTATTGGGAAAGAGAATTTCACAACCTATGCTCGGGTGAGGACTACATACAGAATCCAGTTTACAGGGAAACAATCTATACTGATTGATACACTCACAAGACAACATAAACCTATGAAACATTTCTAGTTTTGAGTTAAGTCATGAAAACAATAATGAATTATTGACAGCATTAGTAGGCAGATCTTGTGCTGCAGCATGGGGCAGAGGTATATATTTTATTGCGTTCCCACATCATAAACATAAATTGAAGGAAGTTCTTCAAGGGTACAACTAATTGAAATTGCATTACAGCAAATTAAAACTGAGGAAAATGACTTCAGATAATTACAATCTCCATACCACATAAACCAGATAATTCAGAATTCAGATGGTGAAATATTGCACTTGGTTGAGCTTCAAAAATAACAATTTTATGAAAATAAATTAGAGTTAAAATGTCAGTTAATATTTTTCTCAGAGCAATGCAGTTTGATATCACAGTGGGTGACACAGAACCGTAAAATAATTATTCTACCAGAATGACAGTGCAATCCTGAAGGGGCAGTGCACAGGGAGCAACAAGGCATTCCCCCTGTGTATCTCTGATATATGCTATGTGCTACCGTGCCAGAAGAGTGCTCTGGCCAAGTAATAGCATGGCAAAGCCACATAGTAATATTGAGCATAAGCCACTGTGTCAGTAGGAAAGGGGTGGACCCAAGGGTTTGCCAGGAGTTAGCTCCCTAAACAGCCTCAGTCTGGGGAGAAAAAAACCCCAAAACTGGCAGAAAGTTATGCCATCAAAACTACAGTGTAACCCATAGGCATCCATACAACAGAAAAAGCCAAGTGACCCCACACAAAAGCCCTGGTGCAGCACAGGATGCTAACTACAGCCGCAAGCAATCATTTCCCTCCCAAGCAGTGGCCAAAACCACTCCCCCACACCCAATAATAGCCCCCTAAGTAGTAATTAAACCCCAGCTAGGATGCTTCATTATTCAGTAGGTTTGTTATCGCCCGCCAGTTTGTTATCGCCCACCAGATCAAAAGATAGAGGAGGATTATAAAATGATGAATGAATTCAAGATAGCAGCTAGACAAAAAACCTGTGTCGTAATAGGTGATTTTAACTACCCACACATTGATTGGGTCAATATGTGTTCTAGTTGAGAAAAAGAGATTGAGTTTCTAGACACTCTAAATGACTGTGCTATGGAACAGATGGTCACGGAACCTACCAGGGGAGAGGCGATCCTTGATTTGGTCCTAAGTAACACTGAAGACCTGGTGAGAAATGTAAAAGTGATTACATCGCTTGGTAACAGTGATCATAATGTTATTGAGTTCAACATTTGTATAAATAGAGCATTGGCCAAAAAGACTGACACAACCACTTTTAACTTTAAAAGGGGTAACTTCTCTGATATGAGGGGACATGTGGGGAGGAAACTGAAAGGAAAAGTAGAAAGAAACAAAACCATTGGGGAAGCTTGGAAACTATTTAAAACTACAATCCTAGAAGCTCAGAAAATATATATTCCGCAGGTTAGGAAAGGCACAAATAGGTATAAAAAAGCCTGCATGGTTAACAAACAAAGTAATGGAAGCTGTAAAAGGTAAAAAGGATTCCTTTAAGCAGTGGAAAGCTAGTCACAGTGAGGCTGATAAAACGGCTCATAAA
>NW_015161415.1:741024-741172 GCF_001447785.1 Gekko japonicus | reverse complement strand
CCTTGGATGACCAAGGGGTAAAAGGAGTATTGAAGGATGATAGGGAAATGGCTGAGAAGCTAAATGCATTTTTTGCCTCCGTCTTCACTGTGGAAGATGAGAAGTGCTTGCCCACTCCAGAACCACTGATTTCAGGAGGGGTGTTGGA
>NW_015161415.1:723221-739240 GCF_001447785.1 Gekko japonicus | reverse complement strand
TGATCGAGGTTTATAAGATTATGCATGGGAAAGAGCAGGTAGAGAAAGAGGTACTTTTCTCCCTTTCTCACAATACAAGAACTCATGGGCACTCCATGAAATTGCTGAGTGGTCAGGTTAGAACGGATAAAAGGAAGTACTTCTTCACCCAAAGAGTGGTTAATGTATGGAATTCATTGCCACAGGAAGTGGTGGCAGCTACAAGCATGTGCGACTTCAAAAGGGAATTAGATAAGCATATGGAGCAGAGGTCCATCAGTGGCTATTAGCCACAAGGTATAGATAGGGACTCTTGGACAAGTGATGCTCTGTCTTCTTGGTGCTTGTGGGGGGGCAACAGTAGGAGGGCTTCTAATGTTCTGGCCCCACTGGTGGACCTCCTGCTGGCACTGGTATTTCTGGCCACTGTGTGACACAGAGTGTTGGACTGGATGGGCCTTTGGCCTGATCCAACATAGGTGTCTCATGTTCTTAGGTAGAGCATGCAGCACGGGATTCTGTGTTGGAGGTTTCTATCATGCACACTTAAAATGCACAGCATTGCACTTTGGTGGTGAGAGAGGCACAGAGGGGGCACTGAGCATCACTGAGGAAGCACTTAGTACTAACACTCTACAGGGAGGCTAATGTTTTCATTGCAGAACTCTAACAGGTACCTCATCTCTGGTTGAGACCGGAAGCCTCATCTCTGGTATCTCAATGTGAAGGGATGGCCACACACTGACAGGTGAACAGGGGCAGGAATATAGCTGCCTCGGCCTGTGAGTCCATCCTTCCTCCCCATTCCCTTGTACAAGCCCAGGTGCTGTCCTGAGGCTAGTGTTGTGTGTGTGTGTGGGGTTGATCTGAGCCAGGCCCATCCAGCGCCATGCCCCATATCATGAAATGGGGCATTGTTTCAGGAAGTGTACCTAGGAAAGCTGCCTGTAAGGAGGGGACGGGATGCTGGCAGCTACATTCCATGGTGTTAGCACACTCCTTGTCAGGGTGCCCCCTTGCCTGGGTACAACTGTGGTCTGAGGTGCATGGCAGCTGTCCCACTCTGCTCTCTGAATCAACTGCCCAAGCAATGTACGATGCATAGCCCTGCAGGATCAGGACTCATGCAGCAGTATATTGTTAGAATTAATCTTCAGCTTATTAGCCTGCTGCCAGCCCCAAACTGCCTCCAAGCACCAGTTCAATTTTCTACAACCTCCCAGGGATTTGCTGGAAGTACAAGATAGAGCTGAGTGTTATCCACATATTGGTGACAGACTAGCCCAAATCTCCAGATGAACTTACCCAACGGTTTTGTGTAAATGCTGAAAACCATGGTGGACATCGTGGCTATTTTACATGATCAATTTGTCATGTAAATTTTGTTAAATTTCACATGGAAGTTATTTCAGAGTAATGGCTTCCCACATGAAAGTGAAATAGTAAAGTCACCCATTTCCAGACTTTACCACTTCAGAAAATAAATTCATGAACTGGCCCTAATGCTAGATAAACAGAGACAATGTTTGTGTTATTTCACAATAATATGTGTTAGAACCACTGTTGTCTTTCATAGTAATATGACTTGAGGACATCTATCCATCCCCCTCCCCAAGCAACCAGTAAACTTCTGCTTTTTGATTTTCAACATCTCAAAGATCTGCATGTCCCTTCTCCACCTCCTAAACAGCATAACTATACTTTGTCGCCACTTGCCTAAAGTAGTGTAACTGAGTCCATACTGATTTTATCTCTTGCCATATTCTACTTCCAGTTTTTCAGTTAAGAATATTAACATATCTACTAAACACATTTCTCTCTCTCGTTACTGTGATCACACCGTTCCTTTTCTTAATACTTTCTCCTGCCCTCCTTCTGACAATGTACATCAAGTTTCTATTTCTTCCTCACTTTTGAAAGTCTCTACCACATTCCTATTGGTTACATTTCAGAAGATGTGAAAACAGAAAACACTGTCACTAGTCTCTTAAACACTGGTTTCCTCTAATGTCTTAATAATGATAGATAAATAGAAGTACAGGGTTGAATCTAGTGATGTGTGAACAAAAACATAAGTTCACTTAGGTTGCAATTATAAGAAGACTTTCTTGGACTTAAACCCCATTGGATAAAATGGAACCTACTTCTGAGTAGACCTGATTAGAATGACATCTCACTATGGAACCACCCTGAAATAAGTCATGTAGATTGTGTTCTTAGCATCATTATTTGTTAAAAAGGAGTGAGAAGACATGGCACAGAACCTGTAACTTATTGTGATCTGATTTGCTATGCAGAAATCTAATTTTCTAGTTTATAATTGCCTTTGAGCAAAAAAAGCATTTTCTTTGCCGAGCATCTAATACGTCTTTTTGTATTTAAAATAATTCTCCTTTTCAAAACTGTTACAGACAAATTGGCAAGATAAAATGAATTATCCTTTCAGTCTCAGATTGAGTAATAGCCTAGTAAAGTTTATTTGGTTTTGCATTCCAGCCTTGGTGTAATGAGAAACAAAAAGGACAAGCATGAATTAAGCTGGCAGTATTACAGTCCATTGCTTGTCTCATCCCATAATGATCTGCATAAAGAACTGCAAATGCTACCATTTTTGTATGTCTAATGAAAATTATTTTGAGTAAAGCTAATTGTATTCTTCCAGATAGACCTGCTATAATAGCTCAATCAACTGAGATTTGGATTGGAGAAGACATAGACTTTATGCCCTCCTTTTTTATTTCACTTCTCAGTACACCAGAGACCTCCACACATCACGTGCAACTGCTGCTTGAATCTATACCCTCCTTTTCATTCCTGACTTCGCTTTGATGCCTCGCTGCCATCTCACTATATAATCCCTGCTGGTTTTCTCATCTCAATTCCCCTCTAGAAGTCAGCAGTTTCCAGTCATATCACTATTGTATTACAGGAACCCAAAAAATTTCTTCCTGCCTACTTAATTTATTTCATCCTTGATTGTCTTATCGTTTCTATTGCATGTTATCCAAGATGAAACCAACCTGGTGAAAATGATGTGATTAGGTGTTGTGCCCTTATTGGTAGCTGGAAATCACATCAAGGAATTTCACTAAATATGACCATTAATTACCCTGACCATGTCTCATGTGGAATTTTCAATGCCTGACTGAACTTCAAGTGAACCAGAGAAAAAGATTAAAAGATCATGGCTGGCCCTAAAACCTTGGCCTTCTTTCACCCTTCTAGCAATTTTTATCTTGTCAGGCAGGAAAAGCTGTTTACTATCTAGAAGCTTCAGAGAAGGAGGTCAGTGACTAGCATATACAGTGTTACTATTCCTGACAGGCACTCTGGCACAAATTCACTACATCAGTATAAGAAAGTAA
Organism: Gekko japonicus; assembly: GCF_001447785.1. Lineage (NCBI taxonomy): Eukaryota > Metazoa > Chordata > Lepidosauria > Squamata > Gekkonidae > Gekko > Gekko japonicus. Next base: position 735,896 of record NW_015161415.1, on the reverse strand, counting down.
ATGATACCACAACAGTGAACTGTTTCAGTGCAATATGTAATAGCAGTGCTTAATCCAGTAATATTCATAAATGTTAAGAGCCAATTCACACTTATTATGGCAAACAAATTATCACAGGTCAAACATAGCAGGGAGACCTGCAATGGCAAAGAAGTAGGCCAGTTTATTGTTGAAGTATAAATCAGCCTGTCACTATTACGTAGAAAAATCTAATGTATTTGCGGAATGTACCTGCAACATTCTGCATAAATACTACATGTTGATTTATTGGCAAGGAGATAACAAAGTGCTCAGGGGTTACTTGGTACTGCAGCCTTAGCTATTCAAGTAACAGTTGCCCTGAGTGAGTTATGCTTCTGTGTTTGCACTTGTTCAAGAGACATGTTGAAATATCAGAAAGCAAGGAAAATGCAACATGGAAAATTGCCATAACAATTGCACATGGTTACCTGCATGTCTATTATACAAAACCAAGTAGCTTGAACTGGAGCCCAGAAGTCTTGGGTCTGGTTGTGGAATATAATGTAACTGAACAACACTTGACCTACAGTTTGGTGCAGGGTTTTTTTTTTTTTGTCATTCTTATTCATTGATACACAGCCAAATGAACCATAATGCCACTGACAAGAAGTCCTTAAAAACCATTAGCTGTTCTTGGTTTAAGGTTCCAAGAATTGAAGCATAATATAACCTAAACTGTAAAGAAAATATTTCATATTGTTTACATAACTGTACACAAACATTATTTTGTGAATAAAACAAGTAAAATCAAACTGTAATAAAGTAATAATAAAACCTACAGCATGAATCCACCTTAGACTCGGCACCCATGCATGGATTCCCATAGGTTTAATTCTGTCCTGTCCCCTTCCACCTCAGTTCTCATGCAGGCAGTGCATAAAGAAATTGGAAAGACTGTGTGTACCCCTCCCACATCCCTCTGTAGTCACGCTACGTGGTGAAAGTTACTCATGCTACAAAATAGAAGTAATTATTTTTGAGGTGGGCATGGCTGGATGAGAATATGGAGAGATGCCTTTCATCCACCTTAATGGCTCTTTGTGCTACTTAGGCATGTACAAAGGTAGGAAAAGGATAAAACAGACCACCGGTTACATGTACAGAGGTAGGAGAAGAAGGAAACCACTAATGAGCAAAAGGCACTCAGCCTGTATGGATGATGTTTCCATATCATGTGCACTATGTAAGGGTACTAATAATACCTATTTTAATGTGGTATTGAGCCCTAACCTGGATAGCCTAGGCTAGCCCAATCTTGTCAGATCTCGGAAGCTAACAGGGCCAACCCTGACTAGTATTTGGATGGGACACCACCAAGGGATACCAGGGTTGTGACGCAGAGGCAGACAATGGCAAACCACCTCTGAACGTCTCTTGCCTTGAAAACCCTCTGGGGTCACCATAAGTCAGCTGCAACTTGACAGAACTTTCTACCACCATTAAGGTTGAATGCTACAGCAGCACTGGATATTTTGATGTAACTGGCTAGACTGAGCTAGAAGAATATCAGTGCCAACCTAAGCAGAGTTACATCCTTCTAAGTCCATTGACATCAGTGGGCTTAACATGTGTAACTGTTTAGGATTGCACTGTAAATATCTCACCTGCTTTCATTGATTTCACTGATAATAACAATAACAAGCAATGACATCAAATCCATAAAACAGAAAGATTGAAAACTTACCATTAACTTAATAGCCAAATGGTTGCCTGATGTTTCATACAATGGTGTGCAGGTTCTAAAAAAACATAAAATCATTTATAACTTTGAAAACTGTTGTTTTTAATTATATGAGTCTCACTGCAAGAGAAACTTAGGCAGACATGTTCAAGACAAATTCAAATGTACTCAGCTCTTAAATGTAAAAAAGCATTTCATATGACAATTACTGCACAGACATTTGGCTGGATTGGCTGGATTTGGTTAGTGTACCTCGCTTTGATTTATTCTGAATGATATTCTGCAGATGCAAGCACACATGCACATGTCAGCAATGTGGCAGAGGGTTAGGAAAGGCCCCCATTTTAAAAAGTCACAGCAGGATATGATCCCCCTTGGAAAATGACAGTAAGTGCTCATGCCCTGCCAAGACCTAGAGGCTTCTGGGCAACACAAGGACCTAATCTGGACCTAGTCCAGAGCATCGATTTAACTTTGTGGATGTCCAGGAATTTAATCCATTTACCCGAGATTGCTTCTGGAATGGATTATGAGGAATTTGTCAAATCCCTAGCTGAGAGTGACAAATAGATTATATCATGCCATATAGAATTGTAATTGCTATAATTATCTTAAGCTGCATTTAAATGCATGCATTTACAGAATTATAACTGCTATAATTATCTAAAGCTGCATTTAAATGCATGCATTTACAGCTGTGCTTTTCTCTTTGTGCATTTGTTGGTAACTTCCACCTTTGGTATGCTGAGAGAGATACATATGATTGTATAAGACATTAGTGAAAACATATTTCATAGAATAGAGCATGTGTTTCCATAGGTTGGGTCTTGCACAAGAATCACACAAGGACCATGGAAATTCCTGGCTTTCCTCCCCCCCAGCAGTGCTTTCTGAAAGTTTACTCCCAAGGTCACAGGCCATGCTGGTCAGGAGAGATGCACTGAGGGGCAAGAAGGATGTGGCATCGCTCTATCCTCCTCCTGCCATTGCAGCTCCATTGTTAGAAGAGGGAGGCAGGGCCATTTCATCTCATTCCCCCACCCCCGTGCAGCTCACTCAATCCACATGGCTATTAGTTCAAGTGATTCCCACAACTCCAGAGGATCAATTTTCCCAGGGTCACAAAAGGCTGCTGAGAGGTGGACAAAAGAAAGAGCTGCAATCCTTGTTCTCTATGGTGATACATTCATTTCTCAATGTGTTCTGTGCTACCATGCTTCCAGAGTTACAAGACAGAATCTTGCACCAAGTATTTAGGAAGATATGTAAAAAGTGTGTTTCAGACTTCCTTTACTGAGCAGAGCTTGTTGGACTGTGAATCAATTTTCAGTTTTTTTCCTGACATATATTAATACTGTTCATATTAAAAATTATTTAAGTCTCACACAGAGGTTTTAAAAATATAAATGCTGAAAGTCATTCAGGTGTCTAGAGCAATGGACCTCAAAAGAATAACTTGAAATAAGGCCAAGTTGAGATACTGCAAGGCACAGAGCAGTTGTTGACTTTTGATGGTGATGATGGTGGTGGTGGTGATGTTGTCTTTGTTTCGGAACCCTTCAGTTCTACACTAATTCAGCAAACATTTCATTTTCAAAGAACATTATCACAGTTCCAGTTTGTTATCTGATTCCTCACAACATCCAAACCGTGTTAGTCCAATAATATAAAAGAAAAAAATTCTTCAGGGACTATTACAATTGTTGTGCTTCAGTTGCTACATTAAAATATGTTTAAACTTTTATTGCAGAAGTTCAGAATGCCTTCCAGCACCTAAAACAGTTGGCAGAAAATATGAATAATTACATAGATATTAGTGATCAGCCAGTGCTGGAGAAAACAATAGATATTGATTTTATTTCAAATACTTTTGATGACTGTAAAGATTTGAATAATTCCAAGAAAAGTTATGATATAATACCTGATAGATAAACGATTAAGATGTTGATTTGGACTCTCATATCAAAATAGAAGCAGTGCCTTGCAATATGATGGTGAGCTGCCACAGAGACAAAGGCTCAGCAAGCATACAAATAGCCTTATTATGGGAAGAGATGGAATAATCGCTGATTGGAAATTGAGAACAGAGGAAGACTGATTATATTGAAATGGAAAACTGACAAACAAATACAGCATCACTAATACTGTGTTCTTATTTTTATCTGTGCTCTGTTTGGCACAATGGGTCTTTTAAAAAGGTCATTAGAATGACCATCCTTCTACTGGAATAGGCAAGGTGATTTGAACAGTTCATGATGTACAAGTAATTTCTACATGTAATCAGAATAGTTAAGTCTGAACCTGTACAAAGGAAGATATCTGCAGGCTGGACTGCAGATATTCTATACAAGTCTCTCTTTACAGACACATCAACACACACACATCAAGACTGTCTTGTGCTAATGAACCTAGACCATTCTCCTAGCCCCATCCCAGTGGCCAGCAAATCCTGGCATGTGTGCCAAACAGATCACTTTGGTCGTAGCTTGCTCCAGGTACAACCCTCATCTTTTCCTCCCATATGCTGGTACATCAATGTTTTCACAGGTAGACATTACAGATTCCTGCTCTTAGTCTTACACCTTGGGATGGGCACAAACCAGCTGACAAAATAAACTTTGTCATGAATTTTGGCCAGTTCATGGTTTGCAAAGCAATGTTTGTCAGCTGAAGAACCACCATAAACTTCCACAGATTATGGTGCAGTTTGTGGCAATTCATCATGAAAAACAGCTGTAAAAAAACCCCTGCAAGTTTCTGCTCCCTGTGAAAAACCACGGGGAGCAGACCCAAAATGCCCCAATACCTGTTGGAAATGTCAAACCAAAGTAGGGTCTTTCTTCCATATGTGGTGGCAGTGTGAAAAAGCCTCTGGGCGTGGATACACGAAATAATTCAAAAAACTCTAAAAACTGCCATTCCTTTTACCCTGGAAATATTCCTGCTAAATATAATACCAGAGAGATATTTTATATTACATGTGGTTACCTCTGCTAGAATACTATATGCCAAACATTGGAAGACAACAGAACTACCATCTAAAAGAGAAACTATTAACAAAATACTTGAAATAGCAGAAATTGATAAACTTTCATTACTCTTTAAAAATCAGAGGTTTTTGAAACTACTTGGTCAAAATTTTATACTTGGATTGGAAACTATGACAACTTAAAAATGTCATATAATTAAAACTTGAGAAAAGATATCTATAAAATTCTAATATCCTGTAAAAGTGGTATAAATAGCTAATGAAAATTACAGATAAGGCAAATTATTAGATAAGACTTGAAATGTTTACCCCGTGTTTTATATTTATGTTTGTCTGTATTTATATATGCAATAAAGGGTTGGAACACTTTCCCTATAAGGAAAGGTTAAGGCACTTAGGGTTCTTTAGCTTGGAGAAACAACGACTGAGGGGTGACATGATTGAGGTTTATAAGATTATGCATGGGAAAGAGCAGGTAGAGAAAGAGGTACTTTTTCCCCTTTCTCACAATAGAAGAACTCGTGGGCACTCCATGAAATTGTTGAGCGGTCGGGTTAGAATGGATAAAAGGAAGTACTTCTTCACCCAAAGAGTGATTAACACTTGGAATTCACTGCCACAGGAAGTGGTGGTGGCTACAAGCATGGACTGTGTGATACAGAGTGTTGGACTGGATGGGCCTTTGGCCTGATCCAACATTGGCATCTCTTATGTTCTTATGTTCTTAAAGAAATAACATTAAAAAGAAAAGAAAAACCATGGGGAGCAGAAAGCAGGGGTTTAAATGTTAAATGGCTCACCGAATGGTACAAATTGGGTTGGTTTGCATGGGTTCATGGTTCAGCCATAAAAAACAAACTGAAGCACAAAAATACGGTTCATGCCCATCTGTTCTTACACCATCTAGCTTTTAAACTCAAAGTCTTTTAAATTTAAACTTAAACTTTTAAATTCAAGTCCAAACATCTGTAGTTCTCTCAAGTACTTTACCACTATGACTCCCATCCATCCTGTGGTACTACTACCCTTGGCAATGCAACTTTTGCTGTAACAGTTTCCAGTTCTGTTCTGCTGAAAACCATTTTAATTCAACATTAGATGTTGCATTGGTCATTTCTCCCCTGCTTACCTTGAATGAAAGAATTCTTTGGTTTACTTGAACTGACACCATTCCATTTTTGCATGCAGTTTAGATGCCACTTACATTTTCATCCATTTTAAATGCATATAACATACATTCTTTTTCTGATTACAAAAGACTTTCCTAATTGTAAAATTGTTCGGAACCATTAATGAAACCTCTGCTTTATTAAACTCACTCAATTAGACCATTTTTACCAATAGTACTTCATTCAAAACTTTATAGTGCTATACCAGATCAGCTATTTTGTTTGCATAACTTTGGTTTGCAAGACCTGAGCAAGGCTGTTAATGATAGGACGTGTTGGAGGTCATTAATTCATAGAGTCATCATATGTCAGAAAGGACTTAATGACACTTAACACACACACACACACACACACAACTTTGGTTATCAAATCTAGTCACATCTCATAATAATCTTGTAAACACTGCTGGTTATGTGCTTTAGAGGGTTGGACTAGATGGCCTGTATGGCCCCTTCCAGCTCTGTGATTCTATGATTCTAGGGAGTGGGGTGGGATGAAACCAACAGGGACCCCATGATTTCAGAGAGAGAGAGAGAGAGAGAGAGAGAGAGAGAGAGAGAGAGAAAAAGAGAGAGAAACAGAGAGAGAGACAGAGAGAGAGAGAGAGAGAGAGAGAGAGAGAGAGAGAGAACTGTTCCAAAGTATGTATTGTTTACCAAAAAAATAATAAAGCAGAAATTTTCAAACATAACATTTTAGTATGCAGTGTACAGAATTAATCAGATTAATCAGATACCTAAATAGAGTTCACTGTAGTTCTATAGAGGATATATCCTGGATATTCTGTCAAGACCCAAATAGAGGGTGGTTGGCCCAGAACAGCAATGATTAAAAAAAATAAATCCAAACGTTAAAATACCTTCAATTAGACCTGAGACATACTTGACCAAATTCAACCTCTCATATACAGCAAATATGAGCTTTGCCTGTTATTAATGTAATAGCTGTAAGGGCAAGAAGCCCCAGACTACTATGGCACCTGTCCAAATGACACTCTGTATGTTATCAGTAGGTCAGTGCAGCTCTAGACATGTGCTATATCAAGGATACCTCAGGAGCTGAGTAAACTATGTTTAGGTTTGATGACTAATATCATGAACTCAGAAAAATATAAACTGTTTTCTAGGACATTTTCCCCAACAGTATAAACAACAGCGAAAGAAAAATATGTAACCATCAATACACTTACAATTCATGAACGGTACTCCTGAACTTGTTACCAAGGAATATTTTACTCTACTACACATACATTTCCAAATACTAAGCTGAAAAATGGCCTCTTGCTTTTTCACTATTCGTCTTGCAAAGAAAAGGAATGTTTTTTTTTAAATAACCAGTCAATATTTGGACAATACTGTCAACTATAACACTCTAAATTGAAATTTTTTTTTATTTATATAAGATTAAGATTGGGTGTATTATGTATTGCTATACTGTTAGCTTTTCTCTTACTGTTAACATAGACATTCACCCGAGTAAACCCATAACTATTCATAGTACTTTGCATGCCTAGAAATTTAAATGAATTCAGTCTTATGGCTCTCTTCCATTAAGAAGGGTCTTACACCTCACTTCCTCCTCACTTAGTGGAAGGGAATCACAGGAACCAGCCTAATAAGTGAAATTGCAGGTTTTCATTGCTCTGATGAGATTCCTTTGCTAGATATATTTAGTCATCTGGGGCTTGGGTTAATAGGTTGTTCTATCTGCTGTTTATTATTTATTGTTTCTTTTGCTGATTATTTAATTTTTATTCATTTAATTCTCCTCCATTTGTCTGTTAATTTTATTTCTATGGCTATGATATTTTATATGGTTTGGTGGATTTGTCTTAATTTTGGTCTTAATTGCTCCAGGATTACTTGCACATAAAGTTTTTCTTTTGATACCAAATTGTATTTTTGCTCTTGATTCATTGTGAGCAATCCTGGAAACTTCTGGGTAGGATAGATTTTTTTAAAAAGCGAACAAGTTACTTGACAGAGAAATCATTCAAAGGTATTAGAAGTATAAAATCTTCCGAATTTCTAATATTAAACTACATGCATAGATTGTTCCTAATGTTCTTCTTAATACAGAAACCAAGTAATGGTCCCAGAATCATAGACAGAAAATCAGAGCAGCCAAGTGGTACCACAGATCATCAGCCAAAGATTCCCTTTGCCACCCTCCCAACTCTACTTATACCCAGTACTCATAACTTAAAAATCATACATCTTAACTTCATGGGTCCTAGAATAAGTAAAACCCTCAAAATTTTATCCTTCTAATCTCCCCCACTCAGAGGCTCTGAAATTACTATAACAAAGGCCTGATTAAAATTTAAACTAACCACAAGAAACAGACCTCCACATTGTCAGGACTCCACATTGTAGAGATGACATAAAACTTCTATCATCATGGTTTAGATGATTATATGCGTAATTTAAATGTTACACCTGCAGCATGGAAACCTAATGGAAATTAGTGTGTACCACTTTCATAGGGTTGCCGTCCCATCTTTTCCCCAGTGGGGGGATTTGGTTGGTGGTCCAGGAAGGGGAGGGGCCAGCCCCAACACAATGGCATCATTGCATTGGGGACACAGTGCCATGCACATGCACACACACACACACACACACACACACACACACTTTCCCCCAACCATTTAAAGGGAACCTTCCCAGTAAATGGTTGGGGGAAAAGCAGGCACTGTGCTTGCCTGCTCTGCAAGCTGCAAATTCGTGGCTTGCAGGGCAGGTGCACACACTGCCCACTCTTTTCAAGTGGGGACACAGACAAGTTGGGGCAGGGCTTCCCCACACTGGCCAGCTCGCCAGCATCTAGGGGGAGCCCCCAAAATTTGGGGATCTCCCACCCCCACCTGGGGACTGGCATCCCTATACTTTGACAAGGGAATATAAGATTTGGGTTCAGAAGAATTTATCTTATTGGTGAAACAATAAAACTTTGATGTGCCTTTTTGAAATACATGTAATTTACAAGTGGCCACTTATTCACCTAATAATTCAAGTTGAGACAAAATGTGCTATACCAGTCTTTTGTGGTAAGGAGGCACCATTCTGTGGTAGTTCTGGTCCTAGGTTTCAGAAGATTTTCTGGGGAACTGCCACTCAGCCCTTTGGCTTTTGGCCCAGGGAGTGGGGCAGTCCCACAAAATTCCATCTTGTGCCTTATGATCTTTAACATCTACATGAAACTGAGGGATGAAGTCATCTGGAGATTTAGGCTGTACTGTCACAGTTACGAAGTATCCAGTGTAGAATGGGAGGGTGAGTCCTCATCAGAAGAAGAGGATGAAAATCCATTTCCCAAGGCACGCCTTGGCAGACCCTTTCTGCATGGCTAGGGTCTCAGGGCCTTCCTGAAGAGACTCTGCCAGCACCAATCCCACCCCCTGAGCCAGAAGGGCCCTCAGGCCTGCAGGACCCAGCATGGACCCTCGTACATGGAACTTCAATTGGTGCAGAATACAACAGCTGGGATATTGACTAGAGTTGGTCATAGGGATCATATTACTCTTGGCCTATCTACGGTGGCTTCCAATTTGCTTCTCAGCACAATTCAAGGTGCTGGTGTTGACCTGTAAAGCCCTTTATAGTTTGGGACCAACGTACCTAAAGGACTGTCTACTCCTTAACAAACCTACTCAACCACTGTGGTCATCTTCAAAGGCCCTGCTTTTGGTGCTCCTGCCTTCTGAGACTAGGCACGTGGCAACTCAGGAGAGGCCCTTCTTGATCATGGCACAAAAAGTGTAGAACTCTGTCCTTAGGGCAACTCATCTGTCCCCTTCTGTTGCCATCTTCAGCTAGTGGATGAAGACATTTTGTTTCATTTGGCATTCATTCAGTGATCCAGCCTTCCTGTCCAATGTTTTCATTGTCATCTTTATGTTATTCTGTGTGTACTTATTGGTTGTGTTTTTGTTGGTTTTAATGGTTCTTAAGATGCAATGTTATTATATATTTTTTAATTTCTTAGCTGCCTTGGTGGCCCTTATGTGGGCAGATACGCAAGTTATAAATTTTGTTAAATTCTGTTCAATATTTCAACAGAAAAGTTTATGGTTCTGTATACACATTTCAACACAAACTAATCAGAGAGGGAGATCACCCAATACGTAGTTCACCAATGGAATTTTTACAACTTTGGTAGAGCTAGCCTACTGGAACTGCTAGAATAGTAGGACAAATTCTTGCCATATATAACAGCAACTGTTATAGTTATGAAAAGCTAAAACAATGCAATTCTGTGATTTCTGCAGAATTCTAGAGACATGTACAACTTGAGTGGGATACTCTGTCAATACTTAGGATCTATATTTGATGATTGAAATATAGTGAATAGATCTGTGATCTGAATTAGCGTAACTATTTAATGTCCTCTTGCCTCCTGTCCAAGTGTACACTGCTTTCAACCCATGAGCCTACATTCAGAACAAAATGATGGATAAAAGACACATTAACTTATATAAAACAAAAATAAGAATCATAATTATGTTTCTCAGAAAATGAACAAAGGGTCTGTTATGTTTCTCAGAACCAGAACCCTCTAAGAAAATATACATAAAGTTTCCAAAGCTCATCAACACTGGAATGTTTTAGTGGGTTGGATTCAGAGAGTCCTTTCCACTTGTAGGAGAGGCTCCACTTGTGTAAGTGGCAGGAGGGATGGTTGCCTATATCCTCCTCCTCGCTTCTTCTACCCATGTTCTTTCTGGGGGCCTGACTACACCATGGCATTTTCAATACTCACAGGCTGAGAAGGGGAATACATGAATGATCCACTGCAACTTCTATTGGCAGTACATAGGATTCGACTCAATTTCTACCACTTTGCTATAGTGGTTAAGGGTTAGAGAGTGGTTAGTGGTTAAGAGTGGTGGACTCTAATCTGGAGAACTGGGTTTGATTCCCCACTCCTCCACATGAAGCCAGATGGGTGACCTTGGGTCAGTCACAGTTTTCTCAGAGCTGTTCTCTCAAGAGCAGTTCTCTCAGAGCTCTCTCAGCTCCACCTACCTCACAGGGTGTCTATTGGGGGGAGAGGAAGGAAAGGCGATTGTAAGCTGCTCTGAGATTCCAAATGAAGGGCGGGGTATAAATCTAACTCTCCTCCTCCTCCTCCTCCTCCTACTCCTCCTCTAGTTTCATATAGCAAAAGTTCTTCTTCCCAGTGTACTCTGTGCCCTACAACTACATTGTGCTACCCACATTCATTGGGGTTCAGCTGATCCTTGTTGACTTGGTTAAGAATCTAGGGGTTTTAATAGACCCAGAACTGCTGGAGAAATAAGTTCACGCAGCTGCAAAAAAAAAATGCTTTCTTCCATCTTCATTAAGCCTAGAAGATGGCTGCCCACCTTGACTTGGTTCAGGAAGGCACTTTTATAAAGGAACATGAGGCATTCTGCTCTACTGTTTATTGTATGTCTTCTCATGCTCTTACTGCATTTTTTAAACTTTTGTAATTCTGTTTTTTCATTGTTCACAGCATATCATGTTTTATACGTTTTTTGCATTGGTTCTCATTTCTGTAATCCTAGTCCTATTGCATTGTTTATTGGATGTCTCATATTATTTAATTGCACTGCCTACACTTTGTAATCCACCTTGAGTCTCAGTGAGAAAGGCAGCCAATAAATAAAGTAAATAAAATACAAGATAAGGGATAGACTCTTCTAGAACCAGAGTTTTCAGGAATCCTGACGAGAAGCAAGAAATGGGTTCAACATAAACATAATAATGTCCATCATTGTAATATCTGGGGCAATAAGATCTGAACATTTCTGCTTGAGCCCCCCCTGGAAAAGCAGTACAGGCTCTTAAAGATTAGCTTGCATAACTAAGTCATGAGGTGCCATGTGTTTCCTACAGACCATCTCTCTAATTCTCATCTCTGTCGCAGTTGATGAACAACTTCCATGAGACTGACTTTTCATTTTAATTCTCATGGCTTTATTATTTCTGCTTTTAAAAGAAATCCCTACTGTTTTCTGTTTCAGTTAGCACTTGTTCTTTTAGTTCAAATAGATAATATTTACTTGCCATTTTAAGGTATTTGAGATTTCCAATAAGATGTTTAGGATTTCAGTACTAGTAATTATAGCATTACAAAACAAAGCTGACAGCTGCTGTGTTACTGTAATATGTCAAAAAGACTGCCAGTACAGGCCTCTCGGAGGCTGTGGTGCATCTACTGTCATCTCTCATCTGCTGATGAATGTGAAAAGCTGTAAGTGCCAAGTTTTCTCATTCTATTACATGAGTCAAGGGGGTTGTTAGGAAAAACAGTTGTGTCTAAGAAGACATATATCCAGAAATATGAGCTGGCACTGGTAAACGAGCACAAAGTTAGCAGCACCCTGGTTAGCAACAGAATGACTGGATGGTTTTTGGGCAAACTAATACATGGCAAACACTGATTGTCACTTGGGATAATGAAGTGATACACAATAGAAATTCTAAGACAACTAAGTCCACGAACAAATCACATAGTTCAGATAACTAGTACCATCCTAAGCAGAGTTAAGTCTATTGAGAATTAAGTCTACTGAAGTCAAGTCAGTGCTTATAATTACACTGTTATAAACATCCACTATAAGAGGTATGTTCTACAAAGCAAAGCTCTTCATACCAGAGGACTATGACATTACCAGAGCGGATTTAGAGGCCCAGCCTGTACAGTTTTGTTGTTGTTGTTCAGTCACACAGTCGAGTCCTACTCTTTGCGACCCCATGGACCAGATCATGCCAGGCCTTCCTGTCTTCTGCCGTCCTCTGAAGTTGGCTCAATTTCATATTCGCTGCATC
>NW_015161415.1:722052-722282 GCF_001447785.1 Gekko japonicus | reverse complement strand
ACCCTGAGCAAGAGGCTCTTTAGGTCCTCTTCACTTTCTGCCATTAGAGTGATATCGTCTGCATATCTGAGGTTGTTGATCTTTTCCCCAGCAATCTTAATTCCCGCTTGTGATTCATCCAGGCCAGCATTTCACATAATGTACTCTGCATATATATTAAATAAGCAAGGTGACAATATACATCCTTGTCGTAATCCTTTTCCTATGCGAAAACAATCAGCTGTTCCATA
>NW_015161415.1:711140-721748 GCF_001447785.1 Gekko japonicus | reverse complement strand
TTTTATCTGGCTTTCTGAGGTTTACCTTACAATCCTCAGAAGACAGATCCAGGTGGTCAGCTGTGTTGGTCTGAAGTAGTAGAACAAATTTAGAATCCAGTGGTGCCACTAGACTCTAAATTTGTTCTAATCCTCAGAAGAGTTATACCAAGGGTATAGTGTTTTATCTGGCTTTCTGAGGTTTACCTTACAATCCTCAGAAGACAGATCCAGGTGGTCAGCTGTGTTGGTCTGAAGTAGTAGAACAAATTTAGAATCCAGTGGTGCCACTAGACTCTAAATTTGTTCTAATCCTCAGAAGAGTTATACCAAGGGTATAGCTCTGCTTAGAATTGTATTGTTGGTCTTCTAGTGCTAATATTTTAGTGTTTTAACTGATTATAATGTTGGTTATTATTGGATTATTGACTTTTAGTAGCTATTAATTTGTAAATTACTTTAGAAGAACCTTGCGTAATCACAAATCTGAATAGCTTTTTTTGTTGATGAAATTTTTCATCAATACATATATAACCTGATTTCTGCTTAGCAAATAAAATGGAGCTAAACCTTTAACGGCATGAAAGTCAATCACATCAGCTGGTAAATTAGATCTCATTACAACTCTACTAAAGGAATTAGACATTTTTTCCCTAGCCAGTTGATTAACGTATATAAACCCCCTAAAATGAACCAATTTTGGTTTTGGGTTGCATTTTAGCCCCAACCAATATAACATACTGGAATTGAAAAGGTCCAATTAGTTTCTGCAAAGGAAAACTGATCCAGGAACCATTGAAGTGTCATAGTTGTTCACAGGATGGTGCAAACAATGAGCTTCATTGAAGACCATTTACATCCCGATAGGGATTTAAAAAACCAAAATACCAACAATTTTAGTGATTCATAATGGCAGATGTTTGACACAGATGCCATGTGTTATAGCTGTTATGAAACAATTTCTGCCACACAAACAGATTTTTCTAAGGGTTACATTTTAATACCAAAATATACATTGGAACTGGCTTGGGAGAGTAAATAGTCCCAAAGTCTAACATTGATTTTTTTTCTTCGTTTTTGGAAAGGGAAAAATGTTACGTTTAAAATGGTAAATAGTCATACTGGTTCTATTAGTTTTAAATTATTTTCTCATGAAATTATAGTAACTGATTTGAAATGTATCAGTTTAATGGTGATTTCAAACCATAATATAACTAGAACAAATAAGGGATAAAGATGAAATTAACTAGTAAAGAACTTTAAGTTACAGATTTTCCAACCATCAATATCTGACAGCTCCTATAAAACAAAATTCAGATACAGCTATTCCAGCAACTCAATTTGCAGCACAGGTTAAAATGGAGGGTGCATTCCTGAAGAGTTTAAAAACCATGTAAAGAATGGATTTGCATTTTGAAGTTCATTACTGGCAGAAAATAGTGAACAACTATTGATGAAGGTTAAAGCAGAAAGTGCCAAAGCAGGATTACAGTTGAACGTCAAGTAGACAATAGTAATGACTGTAATGGCAGCCATGAAGGAGCTAGAAAATATCTTTAAGTGTAAGGATGTGTCACAGGCAACCAAGGTAAAGATAATTCATACTACAGAGTATTTGCCATTACTATGTATGGCGGTATAAGTTGGACAATGAAGAAAGCTGATAGGAAGAAAGTTGATTCCTTTGAAATGTGATGTTGGAAGAGAGTGATGTTGGAATGGATACCGTGGAGCACCAAAAAGACAAATAAGAGGGTTGTAGATCAAATCAAGCCTGAACTCTCTAGAAGCTAAATTGACCGAACTGATGCTATCATACTTTGGCCACCTTATGAAAAGACAACAGTCACTGGAAAAAACAATAATGCTAGGAAAAGAGGAAGACTCAACATAAGAGCAATTGATTCAATAAAGGAAGCCACAGAGTTTGGTTTGCAGGACCTGTGCAATGCTGTTACTTATAGGATGTTTTGGAAGTCATTAATTCGTATGGTCACCATAAGGTGGCGGTAACTTGACAGCACTTCAAAAATACTCAAACACTGACTCAAGCCATCTCCCTTGTTCATTCCTATATTAAAGGATCCAACCATGCCTTCACCCTTGCAAAATATACTTCAATAAGTTTATGAAAACAAATGTATACCGTGTCAGCAGACTTTACCCCCAAAGGCTAAGCAGCTTTAAAGTGTTTGTCCTGTGTTCTTTTGGATTGTCTACTATCTTTGCATTTTAATGTGTAAATTTCAAACTCTGAGGGTTAAAAAACAACAACCCTATTGTTCGGTCTGCTAACAGGGTACTGTTTCTACTACATAATGCCAAGCAGTGTACTGCAAGCAATATTTCAAATAAGCATTTCAGAAGTATTTAAAAAGTATTTACAATATTTAAAAGCTACGCTGCTTAGAATGAGTTCAACCAACTTTTAAAATGCAGTTTTACAGATTTTAACAACTTAACCCTTGAAATGATTACTGATGTTCCTATGGTGTTTGTAACAAACATGTTTCTTTAATCTCAGGCAGTGTTTTAGACTGCCCTAGTCCACTCCATGAGTTAGGACCAAACTAGATGTGATGGTGTCCACAAGTCGGACTGATTTTAAAATGCTGTGAGGGCCCAGACTGGATCACATCCACACTGTGGCAGACTGAAACACCCTTGTCCCCCACACACACCTTTTCAGCTGCTGAAATGGCCACAGCTATTTCAATACTTCAAAAGGCACAGGAGGAAAACTAGAATGCCTCAGCACACTGTGCTGCAGGCCTAATCAAGATCAGAACTTTGCAGCATTTTTAAATAACTTTTAAAATTGTGCCTGCATTCATAGGTCAGACCCATAGATGCTGTCATGTCTAGTTTGAACCTTAATGGCATAAACAAAGAAAAAGAAAGTTGTTATTACTTCAGGTCCACACAAAGAAAATTCTGATTTATTAATCTGTGCTCCTGTCCAAAACTATGTTGGTTCCTTATTCTAATGCTTAGCATTTAGAATACAACAATTCCCTTTTTATACATTTCTGGGGCTCTCAATAAATAACCACAAAAAAGCAGAACTATCACCATGAGCCTAGCTACTCAGTTCAATATCCCTGCATAGGTCCATGTTGTGTGAAGAGAGTCGAGGCTATAGGTGTGTGAAGCTTGTTTCTAAATTGTGTTTGAATAAATGCATAGAGACTAAAGGTGGAATTATCAGGCACAATCTATCTTCCTGTCTCTCCACCCCCCCTCCACATATTGAATACCCCAGACTGTTATTGGAAAAGAGCTATTAAAATCGCTTTACAAAACTATACACAATTGGGGGGTTGAAAATAAAATTATGAGGAAGACATATACGCTATCCTTAATATAGTTGACAGACCAAGGCATATGTGAACAAAAGTGTGATATCACTTCAAGGAAAAAAGAGTTATATCACACCGTTCAATGGATCGCCTAAAATTTGATGGTAAAACCAGAGTTTTCAGCAATTCCTAGAGAGAACTATGATTTTACAGTAGAGTTTCTAGCCATTCCTCAAGAAGCATGATGTTACTTCCAATTTTTTCCTTTAACATCACTCCAATGGTCCTACTGCCTTTAAACATTTTTTTTCTTCCACTGCCACTCTAAGCAATGGCAGGAAACAAGAGACAGTCTGGGAGTTCCCACACGCACACACACTTATTGAAGGACTGGCAGTTCTAATTTACAGTGAAATGATATTTATCGTTTGCTAGGAACATGGTCTCATAAAGCATTGTTTAAATTCATGAAAGCTACTTGGCCACCTGCAAACAGGAAGAAGAAACCACAAGAATGTTTTATTGCATACATGGGTTCATTTGCCAGTCTTTTTCATTAAGATTGTGATATTTTAAGAGTTAAGAAAACATTTAAATGTGACGTGTTATTGAAAATGACAAAGCATAAAATAAAATGTAACGGGGGGGGGGGATGAAGCTACAATGAAGTATGAAAGGATATCATTTAGTGAATTTGGTTTTCCATCCAAAAGGGACTGATAGCTCCTACTAAATAGGATGCAGAAATAACTAGTCTAGATAAAGAACATATCTTAAACAATAAGCAACTCTACATTACTGTCATACCAAAGAATCATGCATCCTCCCTAATATTCATGGTGTACAATTAGCCCGCTTAGATGTAAACCTAATGATTGTTTTCTTTTCATGGAGAACCGGAGCGATATAAACTATATAGCTATATATAGCTAAACTATATATAGCTATATAGCTAAACTATAAAGCTATATAAAGATAAACTATATAAAGTGAAACTTGTCAGGTAATATAATTTACTCCCATGCCCTGACATGCTTTAGCTGTCCATTTCTACACACTAAGTTTCTATTAAAAGGACTGGAGATTTTTATTCAGGCCAGATGGAAACTCAGGATTTATGGCCCAGGTGCTTGTTATATTTACAGAAGGAAAACTGTAAAGAGTAAGTGGCTTTCACTTTAAGGACATTGTTTACTAATTTACTGCTTCAGCATTTTCATATTGAGAGCAGAAGTGCTTGAACGTCCAGATTTTGGAGCAGAAGTAGCGATAGGCAGAAACCAGAAATATTAGGTTTGGTTTGGTTTTTGGTTCATGGCATACCCCATTTGTGAACCATGGACCACCACAAACTCTTAACAACCTCACAAATCAGTTTGGTTCATGTTAGTTTCCCAGTCAAGTCACTCCTCACATATACTTTCTTGGTTGAAAGTTTCATTAGAAGATATGAGATGTTCAGGGATTGATCTCTTTGTCAGAACTGGGGTGCCAGAGTGGGAAAGGTGCATATAGTTACAATCTCACATTCTATTCATAAACGTCAGCAAACACAGACCATGAGAAATATTCAGTCCATGACTGGCTAATCAAAGACTTTTCTTCAAGGACATCTTCCCAGGTGAAAGAAGTCACTTGGGGCGGCATAGAAGATTTACTGAAGCTAGCTCCACTACTCCTACAGGTACTCACTCCCCCCCCTTAAGAATGCAGTGGCAGGTGAGGGTAAGCGATAAGGGCATTAAAACAACACAGCCTGGAGAAAGAGGGAAGAACAGTTACAACAACAGTCAGGGCAGGAATAGAACAGGTTCAGCAATCAGTATGGTGGTGATACAACAGATGCAGTTGGTCAAACAGCCCGAGCCTGACAGTTCATGAGGATCATGAGGCGATAGAATGCCCCCCCCCCCCCAGTTGTGCTAGAGAAACTAAATTCACAGGGGATCTCCAGCTGGTTCTCCTTTACCTGTCATTTTGACCAGCACAGGTTCAGGATGTTCGGGCATGTATAGAATGGATCCTGTGCACTCTAGAGACATCAAAGTTGCAGGGGACCTGCCCCAGCTGCTCCTCTATATGCTCTCCAACTTGTTGCTTTGAAGTTATGTTAACATTTTGATTGATTGGAAACAGTCTCTCTGGAAGCGTCTCAACTTATGAACCTGCATGAACCTCCACAAACAGCTTGGAAGATCATGGAAACTTTGTGCTAGTTGACTTGCCATGAACTTGACTTTACAAACCACGAACCAGCCAAAATTTATCATGAACATCTTTAAACAGACATGTACTCCAGCTAACATTCTGTCTTGCAAATAAATCTGTGGAATGCAAAAATTAATATAATCTCTCACCAAAAAAAAAAGGTCAAGTGAAACAACTTCCATTCTCATCTACAGGACAATGTTCAAGGAATCTCAAATAACAATGCAAACGAATATATATCTAAGGAAGGAAAACTCTTAGTTTGTTTGAAGAAGTGTGCTTTGTAAATAAAAGCTTACAGTTTGAATGAAACTTTATTGGTCTTAAAGGTGCCACTGGACTCAAACTTTGGTCTGCTGCTTCAGACCAACACATCTACCTACCTGAATTTTTCATAGTTATATCAGTTTCCCTTCCTATCAGTGATCCATTTACTCTGAAGTAAACTCCATTGAGTTGAATAGAAACAATTGTGTAGCATGACTGAAACATCAAAATGCAAGATGGTCATAATCATAAAACCAAAAACACAACAAAAATCTGTGTCTTTCTGTCCACTGGGATAATTCTGCATTCCACAGAACGTGTGAGTTAGTATCGGTTCTGACTTCTAGATCAGAGGCTCTCAACCCCTTTTTTTCCCCTCTCAGCCCCCTTCTGAGGCTCATTTACCTCTGTGGCCCTCCTCATAGTTGCTGTTAGCTGGGGAAAAGGTACTTTAACATCTGCACTGTTTATTAATCTAAACTGTATTCTTTATATGCAGCTTACATGGCTGCATGCTCTCATTTGAAAATGTAGTCATTTAGACACATTGGCATCATACTATCCTGTGGTGATGGAATAAAACCATGGGCCAGATACTCAACTGAATACTGATTAATTTTTTTCTTTGCCACAATAGCCATGAGTAATCTTTTTACAAATAATAAATCACATAAATAATGATTTAGCAAGAAAAATACTGTATTGGTCTGTATACAATGAAAGCATTGTGGCCAGTTTCTCATGAATATAACATTTCATTTTTTACAGATTGCCTTTTTCATTAATATATTTATTGTAAATTGTAGTAATTTTCAATATTTATGCTGCTTATATTTGCACAGAGAATGAGATGTGAGAATCATGACAAACTGATCATAAGCCTGTGCTTTGGGTGGGAGTCCAGGAGAACTTCCACTGGCTGACACCACTCTGGTATGGATTTAAACAAGGAGGGCTCAGAACACCCTCCCTACTTCCTCTTCAGGCTTCTGAATGGCCCAATGAGGTGTGAGAAACCAGCAGAGTAACAAAAATACAGTTTATTAAACAGATTTGGATAACAGGGATGTATTAAATTCAATATGAAAAAATGGGCTGGGTTGTCACCAGTATGCAGATGACACCCAGCTCTATCACTCCAAAAGATGACAGCATAGGACAAAAGCTAACTCATAGCAAGGGACTTTACAACTTGGCTTTACAAGCTCACAAGGTCTGTATTACAGTGACCCACTACAGGGGTATGATGCCTAACTGGAAGTCTGCAAAACAGGCTGCTTTACATCTGAGATCCCTTTTGCCAGAGTACACTGCTGCAGTTGACCTAATCTCATTAGAAGTATTACCTAGTCCATACCATGCACAGAGATTACTGCTGAACTTCAAGACTTCCAAAATGCCCACACTGATCCTGAAATATAGGAGCTACTTATCGTCAAAGGGAGTTCTACCAACTAGGGTTTTTGTCAACACCACCATCACTCCCTTGTGTCCTAAAGGAAGGTTCACAGGTTCTACAGTGACAAACATAAGGGCTTATGCCCATAAGTCACTAAGCATTGACATGCACTTTAAAAGCACCTCAACTGGAACCCAGCTCTATCTACTGATGGACAGCTGCCCAGACATGACCCCAGGTGATCTGGAAAGGGGATTACAGGCTGTGGCTGGATGGCTGCGACAGAGCCAACTGAAGTTAAATCCATCTAAGATGGAGGTCCTGTACCTGGGCCGTCAGGGGTTGAGTCAGGGAATCAGGCTCCCAACCTTCGATTGGGATTGGTGCCAGTGTCGAGGGTGAAGAGCCTGGGGGTGTTCCTGGATGCCTCCCACTCTATGGAGGCCCAGGTCACTGCCACTGCCAAGTGGGCCTTTTTTCATCTGAGGGAGAACAGGCAGTTGGCCCCTTATCTCACCCCACAAGACTTAGCTACAGTGACCCATGCAATGATCACTTCCAGACTGGACTATTGCAACTCTCTCTATGTGGGGCTGCCCTTGACCCTGCTCCAAAAGTTGCAGCTAGTGCAGAATGCGGCAGCACAGGTGTTGATGATGAAGCCTGTGCGGGCTCGCATCCACCCAGTGCTGCGTGAACTGCACTGGCTGCCTATCGAATTCTGGATCTGTTTCAAGGTGCTGGTGCTTACCTTCAAAGCCCTATATGGCCAGGGGCCAGCATACCTTCGAGGCCGTCTCTCCCCATATGAGCCCTGGAGGACACTGAGGTCTATGAATCAACATCTTCTAGTAGCCCCCAGCCCCAGGTATGTCCAACTAGCCTCGACCAGGGGCAGGACTTTTTTGGCCTGGCCCCTACCTGGTGGAATGAGCTCCCATATGAGATCAGGGCCCTGCGAGATCTATTGCAGTTCTGCAGGGCCTGTAAGATGGAGCTCTTCTGCCAGGCCTTTGGTTGAGGTGGCGGGCATCCCTTTCTTTTCCTGGCTCCCTCCTCCTCAGCAGCCTGGATTGACATCGTTGGCCGGATCTTAATATCAGTACTGCTGATCAGAATTAGTCATTGCACGGTATATTATGGTTTTACCATTTTAATTGTTATTTTAAGTATTGTTTTATTGGTATTGTATTGAAACTGTTGTGAACCACCCTGAGCCCGTTCGCGGGGAGGGCGGTATACAAATCGAACAAATAAAGAAAGAAAGAAGAAGAGAAGAGATTGGATTTATTCCCCGCCCTTCACAACCCAAAGGTGTTTCACAGCGGCTTACAAACTCCTTTCCCTTCCCCTCTCCACAACTGACACCCTGTGAGGTAGGTGGGGTTGAGAGAGCTCTTGACAGAAACTGCCCTTTTTCAAGAACAGCTCTTACCAGAACTATGGCTTGCCCAAGGTCATCCAGCCAGGTGCAAGTGGAGGAGTGGGGAATCAAACCCGGTTCTCCCAGATTAGAGTCTGCGCACTTAACCACTACACCAAACTGGCTAAATAAATGGCAATGAATGGGAGCTGGCAACAAAACAACAAAAATCCCTAAGGTAGATAGTATGTTTTAACTTTCCATTACACTAGGCTTAAGGCCACACTCACCCCTGTCTAGGAGAGGGTTCACTCTGCCTGCACCAGCTTCTCTCTAGCTCTGCCTCCAAGAGTGAATACCCTACCTCCTGCAAGGCCTTTTATGCTTTTTGACCAGTAGGGTTGCCAGTGAATTCACTGCTTGGAGTTCAGGTGCTGGCAGCCCCCACTTGTAAAAAGCATTTAAAGGATCCATTTAAATGCTTTTTACAAGTGGAGGCTGCCCGCGCCTGAACTTCAAGTGGCAAATTTGCCAATTGCAGTTCAGACATGTGGCTGGCAGCCACCCCTCTTCCTCCTCTCCTGCAAGTTTTAAAGGGCCCTCCAGCTGATCAGTGGGCTATGTGCTCCAGATGATCAGCAGGAGGGCCCTTTAAATCTTGCAGGAGGGGAGGGAGAGGGGTGACCACCGGTGGTCATTCTTGGGATGGGGTTTCTCCCTGCTGGCATAGGAACCTGGAATCTAAGATCTATGAATCAAGGTAAGCTTGACGTGGTCAAAAATGCGATGGCAAAACTGAACATCGACATCTTGGGAATCAGAGAACTAAAGTGGATGGGAATGGGTGAATTATATCTACTACTGTGACCAAGAATCCCATAGAAAAAATGGTGTGGTCTTTATAGTCAACAAGAGAGGGCGAAAGGCAGTAATGGGATACAATCTCAAAAATGACAGAATGATCTCAATCCGAATCCAAGACAAACCATTCAACGTCACAGTAATCCAAGTCTGTGCCCCAACCATTGACACAGAAGAGGCTGAAGTGGACCGGTTCTATGAAGACCTACAAATCTCCTAGAACTAATAGCAAAAAAGATGTTCTCGTCATCATAGGGGACTGGAATTCTAAAGTAGGAAGTCAAAAGGTAACTGGAATAATGGGCAAGTTTGGCCTTGGAGAACAAAATGAAATGGGGCAAAAGCTAACAGAGTTTTCTCAAGAGAACACGCTGGTCATAGCAAACACCCTCTTCCAACAACCTAAGAAGCAACTCTACACATGGACATCACCAGATGGGCAAAATCAAAATCAGATTGATTATATAATTTGCAGTCAAATATGGAGAAACTCCATACAGTCAGTAAAAACATTCAGGTTTAAACTGAAGAAAGTTGGGAAAACCACTAGGCCATTCAGTTTTGACCTAGATCACATACAGTGGAGGTGAAGAATAGATTTCACGGATAGATTTGATAGACAGAGTGCCTGAAGAACTATGGATGGAGGTTCATGACATTGTACAGGAGGCAGCAATCAGCACTATCCCAAAGAAAAAGAAATGCAAGAAAGCAAAGTGGCTGTCTGATGAGGCTTTACAAATAGCTGAGGAAAGAAGGAAAGTGAAAGGCAATTGTGAAAAGGAAAGATTTACCTAACTGAATGCAGATTTCCAAAGAACAGCAAGGAGAGATAGGGAGGCCTTCCTGAATGAACAATGCAAAGTAATAGAGGAAAACAATAGAATAGGAAGGACTAAAGATCTCTTCAAGAAAATTGGAGAAATCAAGGGAATGTTTTGTGCAAAGCTGGCCATGATAAAGGACAAAAATGGTAGGGACCTAACAGAAGCAGAAGAGATTAGGAAGCGGTAGCAAGAATACACAGAAGAACTATACAAGAAGGATCTCAATGTCCTTAACAACCACGATGGTGTGATTGCTGACCTCAAGCCAGACATCCTGGAGTGTGAAGCCTTAGAAAGCATTACTAACTACAAAGCTAGCAGAGATGATGGTATCCCAAGTGAGCTGTTCAAAGTCTTAAAAGATGATGCTGTTAAAGTGCTGCACTTAATATGCCAGCAAATTTG
>NW_015161415.1:688655-710253 GCF_001447785.1 Gekko japonicus | reverse complement strand
AAAAAAACCCTAAGATCATGGCATCCAGCCCCATCACTCCTTGGCAAATAAAATGAGAAGTCATGGAAGCAGTGATAGAATTCACATTCCTGGGATCCAAGATCACTGCAGATGGTGACTGCAGCCATGAAATTAAAGATGCCTGCTCCTTGGGAGGAAAGCTATGGCAAACCTTGACAGCATAATAAACATAGAGACATCACCCTGCCAACAAAAGTCCGCATAGTCAAAGCAATGGTATTCCCAGTAGTTATGTATGACTGTGAGAGCTGGACCAAAAGGAAGGCCGAGCGCCAAAGAATAGATGCTTTTGAATTATGGTGCTCTTGAGAGTCCCTTGGACTGCAAGGAGATCAAATCAGTCAATCCTAAAGGAAATCAATCCTGACTGTTCCCTGGAAGGCCAGATACTGAAGCTGAAACTCAAATACTGTGGCC
Organism: Gekko japonicus; assembly: GCF_001447785.1. Lineage (NCBI taxonomy): Eukaryota > Metazoa > Chordata > Lepidosauria > Squamata > Gekkonidae > Gekko > Gekko japonicus. The sequence continues at coordinate 709,815 of NW_015161415.1, read as the reverse complement.
ACCAAATGAGAGGGGAGCACTCACTGTAGAAGACCCTGAAGCTGGGAAAGATTGAAGGTAAAAGAAGGGAACAGCAAAGAATGAGATGGTTAGACAGTGATACCGATGCAACTAACATGAAATTGAGCAAACTCCAGAGGACGGTGGAAGACAGGAGGACCTGATGTGATGTGGTCCACGGGGTCGCGAAGAGTTGGACTTGACTGTGTGACTGGACAACAACAACAAAAGAAATATGGTGCTTACTGTGGCCCCCTAGAAATATGCCATGCCCCCCCCCCGACAGCATATGGCCCACGTTGAGACAACTGTTCTAGATAATTTTAGATTCTGGACTAAATGGGAGCCCTCTTTATATAGTAATACATACTTCAAATGGTAAACCATGCTACTTATGAAGGGTGAGTGCAGTAGGGTTGCCATCCTCCAGGAGGGATCTTCTGGAATTACAACTGATCTCTAGACTATGGAGATCAGTTCCCCCAGTGGCTGCTTTGGAGAGTGTACTCTATGGCATTATATCATGCTGAGGTCCCTCTCTTCTCCGGATCCTGGTCTCCTCAGGTTCCACTCCAAATCTCTAGGAGTTTCCCAAGCTGGAGTTGGCCATTCATATGGCTTCTGAACCTTTAAAATAGGGCCCTGAAATCTGGTCTTTCAAGCACCATGGCTGTCTTTATATGAAAATGCTGAAGTAGCAAAGTGTTCTGTTCCTGTTTCTAAATATCTCTGAAGAGTGCAGAAATGTATTGCGTTAATTAGATCACAGATGACTTTACAAACATTGGGGAAAACATCAGATTAAAGCATAAAACCAATTTAATGAGCAGAAGTTTATTAATGCAGAAAAAAAAATACTGACACACACCCCTCCATTGCACTTTCCCGTTTTTCAGTGAAATCAACAAAACAATCTAAAATCAATTAATAATTTTACTTACTGGTACAGTTGCCAGGTACCTCCTGGGGACACCACTCCAGTGACTGGCAGGAGAAAAACAGAGTAAAAAAAAAATCACAGTTTTCACAAAGGCATTATATCAATTCTGGGGGAAACTCAAAAGTGATGTCATGTTTTTCTTGGAATCACTGGAAACTCTATTGTTTTACCATAGGGAGGCATGTCATTACTTTCAGGTTTTCCCCAGAAGAGATGTAACACTGTCACACCAATGGTTCCCCCACTGCATGTCCCTGCCTCCTCCAGACTCCCACCAGTTACAAGGTGCTAGCTGTCCACCCTACTTAATGCATGGGTAAATAATTCCTGTAAAATTTAAATAGTGTGCTTCCTCATTTGAACTAGGAATGCTAGACTACAAACTGGCACCCTGGGAAGATTTGGGAGGAGTGGGATCAGGCATTGGGGTGACTCTCTGTGATTTTCCAAAACTGTATTAAACCATAGATGCCTCCTTGAAGTCATGACCACCTCTGGTTTTCACTCCATTTCCCCTAATTTTTGTCCCTCTGGCCTTTGAGGCACCGCTGTTGTGCAGTGCACAGGCTCACCAGGAGGTTTCCTGCCACAGAGGGAAACTTGGCATCACTATTTGGAATTAACCTCTGAAGTGTAAAGCAATCTCACACAAGCACACAAATCCTCTAATGCTTACCAAAGTAAAAAATTCAAAATGTAACTGGAATATTTAGCTCAAAAATGGGCACCTCACGGAATATGCAGGAAAAAAGTCCTGTGGGGAAAAATAAATATTTGTGTTTGTTTATTTGCACATCCCAAATTTTGAATATATCTGGATATGCCCAGGCAAGTGCAAAAGCAAACAATGATGAGGATATATGCAGATGAGAAAGTTGTGGTTTGGGAATTTTGCTAGCTTTCACAGTTAATTGGATGACATAAACTCAGAAAAGATGTTTTGATGAAAAATGGGTTTTACTTCTGACATTATTAAAAACCCAATCGCCTACTTGAAATGCATCATAATAAGGAATGAAGCTAAAATATGCTTGATCTTCCAACATTAAATCTGTAAAAGATAATTATGTATATGCATTGAACAGCTCAAAAACATGATTTAAATTAAAGCTCTTTTAAATATATTTGTTAGCATGGTGCTTTGGGAAATAAATATGCACTGTTTACATATACTTTAAGCATGTTTTCTACTCAATAGAATAGACCAAGGGCACTGAATTAGGTACTTTATTATCGGTTGGCCCAGGTCAGTGATCCATGATCTACTGCAAAACAAGCATGCCTTGTCATGCATTAATACAAAAACATCCTTGGGAATTAGTGTGCAACCCATTTTATTGTTGTTGCTGTTGTACAGCATTTTGTTTGAAAAATATGTTTACTTACACAACGTTATGCACGTTAAGCTCTGAGTAGAACTGGAATTCATCTGCAATTATAGTGAACTGCACACACACAAAAACACACCAAGAATTCATGGCTTTGAGGACCTGCACGTTAATAAATGGATGGTTTATCTGTCTTATTCTGCCTTTCTATCTGACCCTTTGTTGAAATAACTCAGAGCAACATACATGGTTCTCATCTCCCCAGATTATTCTTCTAACAACCCCGAGAGGTAGTTTGGCTTATGCTGAGATCAAATGACTGGCCAAAGGTCCTCCAGTGAAATTCATGGCAGTCCAGCAGACCAATCCTTCCTCTTTCTTGTTTATTTTTTCCATGTTCATATTTTATGTTTTCTGTGCATTGCTTCTGTTTTTGTTGGTTTTAAAGTATGAGTGTAAGCCACTGATGGAAGTTTCAATATTATAGCAATTATTTTTTAGGATTTTAAATGTTTGTATTCCATATAGGAGCAAAAGACTCCCAGCATTCAAATAATCGGCACCACCAAGGTATCACTGAAAGCCATTAATATAAATACTTAAGAGTTGGATCCAAAGAACAAAAAGTGGAGCTGCTCAGGTAACACATCCTTCCTACCTCCCCCTGCCTTGTGTAACTTCCTGTGCCACTCAAAAAACTGCAGTTGAGAATCAGGAGGACCTATGAATTATGTGGGCTGCAGTGGTATATATCAGGCACCTTGGCATCAGAACAGCAGAGCTATAGAGGCATAACATTCAGGCATCTGAATGACAGCATCCCTCAGTGACATCAGAGGACCTGAAATAGATGATTGACAGTCCTTGTTGTCAAGGGTCAACAAGGTGATCAAACTGAGGTTAAGGAAGAGGATAGTATAGAAGGTACCATACTTATGACACACAATGTAACTGCAATCTCATAAGCTTTCTTATAAACTGTCTAATGACATGCAACTGTCACACCAAAATCCAGCACACTGTGGGGGGAACAACTTGCTGAAAAGCCATTGTAGGATGAGGTAGGCTCAGGGCTCTAGTCGGGGGGGAGCTCTCAGGTACGGAGCTCCGGAAGAGAACCTCTAGGGGGCGGGGCGGTCACGTGGTGAAGCCCCGCCCCCTTCTTTACCCCGCCCTCTGCTTCGATCCTCATTCCGTTTGGGAATGAGGATGAAGCAGGAGGGTAAGTAGCCGGGCCTTCTGACACACTTCCGGTGATGTCAGGGGGTGTGGCCTTCTGTCACTTCCGGTGATGTCAGGGGGCGTGGCATATGCAAATAAGTTATGCTAATGAGTTATGCTAATGAGCTCCGGCAGCTCTTTTCCTACAACAAGACCCCTGGGTAGGCTGATAAGTGCCCAGGCTTTCTTTAGTCAATGTGTAGCTCCATTGAGCCTTCAGGCACTAATTGATTTTATTCTCTCTTCTATTTCTCCCTCCCACCTTCAGATTAACTTCCTTTTTTGTTTCCCCTTCTCCTTCCCTTCAGCTTTCCTTCATTTATTTTCATTCCCCTTCTGAGATTCATTTGCAGACTGAGAAGGGAATTTGGCTCCACTTCTTTTGGCAGCCATTTTGGAGTTGGCCCCACCTCCTACTGCACCAACCGTTCTCAAAATACAAATGGTGCCCACAGGCTCAAAACGTTTGTGAACCCCTGGACTAGAGCCTGCTTTGTGAGATGTAAAAAATAAATTCTCAGCAGGATATGTACTGGCAGAGAAAAAGGAGGGAAGTGTAGATTGTCATATTGCTATGTGAAATAAAAGATAAGTACAGCGATCTTTCACATTGGTTGAAGTTAGTGATAATAAATTAACCTAGTTGTGTTAAGCAATTTAATCCCTGTGGCAGCTAAGTAAGAAATCAGCACTGTATCAACCTGCTGATGGTAGGGCTGCCAAGCCGTGGCAGGGGATCTGCACGTCTTCACAGGATCCCTGCTGCGGGGGACAGCGATACACGTTGCACCGCCGTCGCCAGGATGGGATGCTACATGTCGCTCTGGCAATGGGGCTGTTTGGAGACCCGTTGCCAGAGCGATGCGTAGCGTCACATCCTGGCGACGGTGGTGCAACGCGTATTGCTGTCCCCCGTGGCAGGGATCCTGTGAAGACGTGCGGATCCCCCGCCGTGGCTTGGCAGCCCTAGCTGATGGATTCTAATTCAGCAATTTCTCATTGGAGGCTCTCTTTACAGTTTCTTTGTTGGAAAAAAAGACATAATGACCAAGGTGAATGTACCCATCCTGGTAGATTAGGCTGTAGCAAAGGGTCCTGAGATGATCAGATCTATCACTTTTCCAAAAGAAAACTTACGGTTTCACCTCTTATTTTTCTAGATTCTTCTGTTTTCTGCAATTCAATTACTGTCCCCTTTGCCAAGATAAATCTAACTTTACACCACTTTGTTAAATACAGTTTGGCAAGCTAAAAGCCGCCAAAGAGTATAATCATCTTGGTGAAATATGTGCCCTTTACAGACAAATAGGGCAATAAAGCACACATTTAATGCCGCATGCATGAAATTATGTCAGCAGTTCTCAAATGGTATGTCAGGACCCGAGAGTGAATCACAGGTCTCTTGTGGGTGGGTTGCCAGGCTACCAACAGTGGGTGTTGGGAACATTGTGACATCAGGTGCTAGGAAGGGTAATGTTCAAGTTTTAAAGTGGGATTAACATAAAAACAAAACACCATTGGACAGTCACATGAGTGAAAGATTTGACAAATCCTAGAGCATTTGACATTAAATTTAAATCCATGACAAGTATATTATGCTGAAAATGTACACACACAAACACACACACATATATATAACTACAATACAATTACCGGTAACTGTATTTTCAGTAGTATTCCATTTTTAATAGTATTCCATGGACTACTTCCATGCAAATAAGCTGATTTTGATCGCAATGTCTTGGTACATAAATACTGATAGACTTAAGTATGTTTATCTGAGCACAGATCAGCAGAGTAAATATTATAGATCAGGAAAGAACAAAGAATAATATAAGGATCTGGCACATGATTAATTTAGAATTCATTGTATGGATTTTACCACTAGGTATCAAGCTTTCAAAACATCTTATTATATTAGAGGTGAGCTTTTAATAAGTAAAAACAGACGAAGTGTCAACGTCTGAAGATTTAAGATTTGAAGTAATTGTGGAATGGCATGCAATGCTCTCTAGTTGTTCAGAAATGGCCTAAAATACCACTTTCCTATCCCTGTATTATTAATAATCAGAACATTAAGGTAATTAAACATTTAAGATCTGGTTCAAATTCTATTTAGTTAGTTCATTTCTATGTCATCTTTTGACCTTATATAGGGCTTCCAGAGCAGCTCAGATTATGAAGAACATAAAACAATCTACTTAAAACATTCCACATTAAAACTAAGAGACTTCCCATAGGGTTCAATGAACTTGGAAGAAGAATACTAACTTGCTTTTCTAAGCAACTTGAGTTTTCCTCCTAATGACAGTATGTTCTTTGTTAACTGCAGGAAATAATGTTATATAAGCAAATTTATGACGATCAAAAACTGTTAAATTATCTTGTTTCATGCCTATAAACATCATGGGTTGGATTCAATCAGCTTTTCCATTAGATGTCACTAGTTTCCTCTCATCACAGCATCCCCCATCCTGTGTGGCTTTTCTCTTCATGTATCCTATGATCCCTGCCACAATGTATATGTTGAAGTGGTGCAGTCAAATTGGGCACCTTCCTCCTTTTGCAAGCAGAAAAACTGGTAGAATCCAGCCAATAATTTTTAGAAAATGAAGAGAATAGAAGAAATGCAAATTTTTAGTCACCTAGGCAATATTCACAGAGGCATCCCTATAGGCTTATTTCTTTTTCTTAAGCTCGTAGCTAGGCAGCATGCCAGGAAAGTCTGGGCAATATGAAATCTGTGCATTCCCCATTCTCCATCCACTTAGTCAGGTTGTGACATCTTCTTGTGAAAGCTGCCTACATGCTTCAGTTTATCAGTCAATGAAATAGTTTCAACCATTTATGGTATCTACACAGTTTAAAATATATCTCTAATGACAGCATAGAAATGTATTAGTACAGTAAAATATATGATGGGGAGTTGCCAGTAAGAATAGAAGATGAAGAGATTGGATTTATACCCTGCCCTTCACTACCCAAAGGAGTCTCAGAGTGGCTTACAAACTCATTTGGTGGCCAAAGTATTTGAGCTTCAGCTTCTGTGTCTGGCCTTCCAGGGAACAGTCAGGGTTGAATTCTTTTAGTATTGACTGATTCGATCTCCTTGCAGTCGAAGGGACTCTCAAGAATCTTCTCCAGCATCATAATTCAAAAGCATCTATTCTTCAGCACTTGGCCTTCCTTATGTGCCAACTCTCGCAGCCATACAGTACTACTGGGAATACCATTGCTTTGACGATACAGACTTTTTGTTGGCAGGGTGATGTCTCTACTTTTTATTATGCTGCCTAGGTTTGCCATAGCTTTCCTCCCAAGGAGCAGGCATCTTTTAAATTCATGGTTGCAGTCACCATTTGCTGCTTTATTGACTATGCTAAAGCCTTTGATTCTGTGGATCACAACAAACTATGGCAAGTCCTTAAATAAATGGGAGGTTAGGCTGAGAGGTGAGTGATTGGCTGAAGGTTACCCACTTTCCATTATCACCTGGCCATTTGAACCCAAGTTTCTCAGGTCCTAGACTGACTCTCTGTCTAATGCACCACACTAACACATGGTAGAGGCACCATATGTGGTATCTTGATGATCGTCTTGCTGACGTCTCCAACAAGCTGAAGCCATCCCATGAAGCCATCCCAACTTATAAAAATTACAAATACTGTGTAAATACATACAAAGTAGAAAGTGCCAGTTGAAGCTACTGAGTTGTTTAGATGGCACTCTTCTAAGTTTCTGGGTGCAATATTTTTGACCCAATGTACAAGGCATTTAATTTCTCAAATGTTTCCCTCTGAACTGACATCAAAGAATTAATCAGTGTTATAAACAAGAACATATTAATTCCAAAAGTGACAAACCAACATAAGCTGATACAGTGGCATCACTTAATATAGGGTACAATTTTTCTCTACTTTCACTGAAATGTAATTTCATTTTTAAATGGAAGAAAACATCAGTACAAAAGTTCCTGATGCAGCAAAAGAACTATGCTCATGTTTAGATTCATAACTGGGAATGTGGAAAGTCCACTAAATTTAGGTTTATGGATGAGTGAAAATTGGACTGGCATAATACACTTTCATAAGCAATATTTAAAATATTAAAAAGCTGCCATTTCATTCTCTTATATATGCAAACAGAAAAGGAACTTTGGCATTATGTATTGCCTTATAATGGAAAATATAGTAATACTTTTTCCCCATGATAACTCATAGTTGAATTAATTAATACAAAATTTTGCTAGCAAAATTTTTTTTCTTTTTATTGCATAATGTTAAACACTAGTTAATGCAGAAGGGCAATGAGATAAATTATAGCATTTTTCAGAAGGCTGAAAAGATGTACAACGGCAGCATCCCATTTTTGGCTCTACTGATTTGATTTTTACACCATCATAATCAATATAACTAAGGATACTTAAATCTGGAGACTGGAGACATAAACAGATGAGGCAGATCTTTCTGCAAACCCCCCAAAAGTACCAGATTTGCAGAAACATTGGGAGTTAACTCCCCAAATAACTGAAACAGTGTCTGTTGCTTTACGAAACAAATGCCCGCTGTGTCTGTTGCTAGGCAACTATAACAATATTGCCAGCCTTCTAGACTTGGTTTCCATCAATAAAAAGCAGGGGGAGGAGGGGGCTCTTTCCAGAGCTGTGTTGGCCTTTGAGGGACATCTCTTCAGAGCCAGGACCACCAGTAACTATGGGTGACTTGATACTACTTGATTTGCAAGACTCACTCAGACCTGGCTGCTTGCTACTGTCCAACAGCACCCATGCCACAAAAGACAAAGTGGTGTTGTTGGAGATCACCCTGAGCTAAGTTATAGAGTAGGGGTGTGCAAACACAAAAAATTGGTATTTTGGGGGTTCGGATATACCAAACCCAAAAAATATTGGTATTTGCTGATATTTCTGAATGCCAGTACTGGTATGATATTAGGGTTCAGGAACTATCGGTATTGACAAATTTATTCAGCTTAATTATACCCTACAGGGACCCTTCCCCATAGGGAATAACAACCCCCCCCCATTCCTACCCCCAGTGGCAGACTCCTATCAATGAAGGGAGCATACTGCCTCTGAGACCTTACTCCAGAGACTGAGGGGGTTTAAGCCTCCTCAGTCTTTGGAGTTGCACCGCCTCTGTGGCATGCTCCCTTCACTGAAGGGAAGGCAATTTGCCTTCCCTTCTATGATGGGAGCCTGCCACCTGTGGTCACTTCAGAGGGGAGTTTGATCCTTCGCTGGATCAGGGAGGATTTTGCCTCCCTTCGCCTTCCCCAGCCTGCCTGCCCCAATGGGCAGGCTGGGAAAGGCTAGATCGTGGAGGCACTTGCCTCCCTTCACCTTCCCCAGCCTGCCTGCCATAGCAGGTTGGCTGGGGAAGAGAATCAAAGTGGGTCAGTTTCACTCCCCTCTGCTTCAAAGTGGAGGGGAGTGAAACTGACCTGTTTTTCCTCTTCCTTTCCCCTGCCAGCTGACTGGGGAAGTATGTTGGGGATGCAGTATAGAAGCCGAATAGATTCAGCTTCTATACAGCAGTACTTTCTCAGGAAGCCAAATCAGATTCTCTTCTAGGGAGCCTGAATAATGCCATATAGGTATGATACAGGGTTTTTTCCAGCTCGACCGATCTGAATACATACCCCTATTACAGAGCCTTGCCTGAACTAAAGCAGAGCCATTTTTAATACTTCAGGCCTGATTACGCTTGCACTGTTCTTTCTGTGTTAAAGGTCTTCACACAATGCTAAAAGACAGAATGCCCTCAGCTATATGCATATCTTATCTATAAGGACATAGACATGTTTTGGTTAAAGGAACACAGGAAGCAGAGGGATCTATAAGTAGTTTCAATAAACCCTCTTTCCTTGGCACTGGATGGTACCAGGGAGGAAGATAACAAGGATAACTGGAGATATACCAGATGCCAGAGAGACACACTAAAAGACCTTCCCCAGGAGGCAGAACTGTCACTATCTTGAATTATCCAGGCCAATGACCAGAAGGGATGGAAAACGGAAATTACAGGTATGTAATCTGGCACACAGCCCAAGTGTAGGCAAGAGAATTCCTATGTAATATCTACATTGCTCCTATGCTCTGTGTGTTTGGTGTCAGCATGAATGAAATCCTGGAGTAAAATCTCAGAAGTGTGAATAGGCTTTTTTGGGGGGGTGCCCTCTAGGCAAAAATGGGTGTATCTAAAGTGAGATATGGATTGCTAGTATTTGTCATATTTTTGCCTCTTCACTGTTTTTTAATGTAAAAAGTCTTAGTTTCAGGTGTGTAGCTGTGTTGGTCTGAAGCAGCAGAACAAAGTTTGAATCCAGAGGCACCTTTAAGACCAACAAAGTTTAATTCAAGGTATAAGCTTTCATAAGCATGCACACATCTTCAGACACTTCTTCAGATACTGAAGATACTGAACTGGACTCAAACTTTGTTCTTCAAAAAATCTTGTTAGCCTCTCAGACTTAGTGAAGTTCTCTGTCTGTTATGCTAAAGAAGGGAATGAGGTCCCATTGCAGGGTTGGCACCTGGCATTGGGTTGGTGTGATTTACATTAAAGAATCCCCTATCCAGTAATATTTAACATAGTGGTTAGAATTTCAGGGTAGAATCTGGGAGACCTGGGCTTTTATTCCCTCTCTGCTGGGGAAGCTTATTGGTTTACCTTGGATAAGTCACACCCTCCTGGCATAACCTACCTCACAGGGTTATTGTGAGGATAAAATGGAAGACAGGAGAATAATGTGAATCACTTTGGGTTCCCATTGTGTAGACAGGTGGGGGGGATAAATTTAATAAATATAGCTAAAGGTGGGGGGCAAATAAAAAATAGGTTTGTGGGTGCGAAGGAAGAAAGAAGAAAGGAAAGGATATAGAGGCTGCTGAGAGGAGGGAAAGGGGAAATAGTGTGGAGGGGGGGATAGTATGGGGAGGGGGATACAGGGGAAAGTGAGGTGCCCCTGCAGGCACTTGTGGGTTTCCCACCACACAACTGGGCTGGGTCCAGTCTGGTAGCCAACACCACACAAAGGAGTTTTCCCAGTGAGAAAGAAGGAGGGAAAGCTGAAGACAGAGGGTCAGATAAAGGTAGGTTGGCTGGTGGATGGGAAAGAGAGAAAGAAGCAGGAAAAAAGGGAGAGGCTATAGGAGCTTTCAGGGAAGGAACAAAGGAGATAGTGGGAGGGGGAATGGGATACCTGCCCACAAGTCCTCGTGAATCCCCCACTTATTATGTCTAATTCTCAACATGACCTAATGGCAGATACTTAAATTAATGCATCAAGACCAGGTAGAGAGAAACATACATTTTTACAAAGTTAAGGGAACCCCAGATTTGTAGAAATGTCTGGAATTTTTTAAAAAATAGAAGAGGGGTTTAAATACCCCTCCAACAGAAGAGCATTTTCTGCACTTGAACAGACAGTGCACCTCCCTCAACTGTGGCAGGCATGACAGAGACTGTGGAGGTGAGGGGAACCATCTCCCCTGAGCAAGATAGGTGGAAGAGGAGGAGACAGTGCTGCAGGTTGGCAGGGGAGGGGTGGAGGAGAGTGAGTGTTGCCACCACTACTGCCACCCTTTTCCACCCACAGCTGAGGTTGTGGTGATGTAGACAGAGGTAGGAAGAGTGGGAACCACCATTGTCCTTACCCTGTCTACTGCCACCACCAGCCCCACCATCTCTGGCCTCTCCTGCATAAGCAAGCTAAGAAGAGCCCAGGGAATGCATCCTCTGCCACACACACCCCACTGCTGAGTTAGCAGTGATGCAACCACATGGGGGAAGAGAACTGGAAGCTGCCACTGCCCACTCCTTCTGCCATTGAGGCAACTGATGTCAACCTTTCCACCACCACCTCTGCTTTGCAGGAGAGTAGGCAGAGAACAAAGCACTGCTGCTGCCTCCCCCCCCCTCCATCCATCCATCCATCCATCCATCCATCCATCCATCCATCCATCCATCCATGTGAGCTAGGTAGGCAGCTGGAAGGAGGAGCAAGAGCAGACATGCAGGTGAATGGGCTGGCAAGCACATAGCTGGCCTATCAGGTGAGTGGAAGAGAAGAATAGCATCCCCTCCCCACAAGTCTCTCAGGTCCCTGCTTGTCAATAGATCTAATTCTCAGCATGGCTTGTTTGCTGATAATGGAAATACAGTAAGTTGTGAACAGCTGGCATAGGAGTCTGTCAATTTCCCCCCAACCTTTCTCCACTTTGATCATCAAATGTTCTGATCCTGGAAGTTAAACATATATTTGTTCCAATAAACTCAATGGGACATATAAGAGGAGAAAAAGATGATATTGGATTTATACCCCGCCTTCACTACCCAAAGGAGTCTCAGAGTGGTTTACAAACTCCTTTCCCTTTCCCTCCCCACAACAGACTGCCTGTGAGGTAGGTGGGGCTAAGAGAGCTCTGACAGAAACTGCTCTTTTTCAAGAACAGCTGTGCCAGAACTATGGCTTGCCCAAGGTCATCCAGCAGGTGCGAGTGGAGGAGTGGGGAATCAAACCCAGTTCTCCCAGATTAGAGTCCGCACACTTACCACTACACCAAACTAGCTCTACTAAGTACTACAGTTGGCTGAATTATACCCAGTATTAATACAAACGGGCCTTAAAGTGGTCATACTGACCACATGGATTACTAGCAATATTGTGCATTTTGCTTCTTACTCCTTTTTCCAGAAAGGAATAGTTGGAACTTGTTCTTCTAAGTGTTTTTTATTTAAGTAATCTCAGCAACACAGAGTCTGAAGCTGAAAAACTATATGGGGATTTATAAATAACAGCTATTTCTTACAGGCCTGAGAATGAACACAGAAATACTGTGTACAGTGTACATCAGAGCAACCCAAGAGGTGCTTTTCTGTCTTATCTAGTCAGCAGCGTTGGGAATTAGTAGCAAATCAGCTGCAACACAAATTCTTATCCTGTCATTATGTATTATGACACCAGAATGATGAAATGCTGGGGCATGAGAACTGGGAAAATAAGAAATATAGTCAATATTTCATATAATTATTTTTGCGATCTGAATATTTTGCACACTAAATTTTATAAAAGCTTTAAACAGAAATACTTACATTCATCTTCACTTAGTTTTCTCAAATATTGGGAATTCAGTGGCATTATTAATATCCCCAGGTATTCTTATAGATTTCCTTTTAGAAAAAAACTGTAATATCTGAATTATGAAACAGACTATAAAAGGATCACCTCAGGCAAATTTTTCTGAAAGAACATTACAGCTGGTGAGATGGTTGGCAGCTCAGTGCTTTCAGCCTTAACAGAGTACTTGAAGACAATGTTGATAATACAAATAGCATATGCCTTAGATGGAGCATATTGCTTAATAAGCAAGATGCAAAGCCGGTTTTGTTTCACTTTATCCTTTGTAGACAGACAATATACTAAGATTTTTTGCAGATACTAAGATTAATGTAGCCAGAATGTTCTTAATTAGAAAAACATGGCAGTGCTGTCCTACGTAGAGTTATACCCTTCAATGGACTTAAAAGTTAGATTTCACTATGGAGGTTGGTACAAATTGGTCTAAATTTGAGCATTTTGTGTTTTTCAGATAAAAAACATGAGGCATCACATCAGGAAATAACAATGTGCCATATATAACACTATCATATATATTAGAGAACTCAGGGTACCAGAGGAATATTTATTTAAAACATGCATACCCCAATATCTGGCCATAGTGGCCCCAAACTACCCTACAATATTGGAATCAATAGATCTCCAAACAGGCAGTAAATATAATATAATGCAAAGAATCCTGCATTGAGCAGGTGGTTAGACTAGATGGCCTGTATGACGCCTTCCAACTCTGTGATTCCATAATACAATCAGTTGCCAATATCATATATGAACAAAGAACAACACAAATATTAAGAATTTCAATGAACAATATAAAAACTGAATATAGCAGAGTAAAGCCAGCAGAGTAAATGCTATTCGAAAGCTTCAAAATAAACTGATAAAAGGGTAGTCACTCATATCAGCAAAGTTAAAAGGCCAGCACCTTGGTACAAATGAAAAACTCTAAAACTGTCATCATCATCAGATTATGAAAACATAATAAATAGTGAAAATTGCTCCTTTATGATTTCCAGTGGAGGATGTAGATTTGAAACATTTCTTTCATGAACAGGGTTGCCAGCCCCCAGGTCTAGGGTTCCTCCACTTGTGGGGGCTCCAATCCACCCCTGGCCAGCTGGCTGATGGGGGAAGCCCACCCCCAAGCCCTGCCAACCTTCTCCCTCCCCTTCTGCCAGATTGAAAGGGCTTCAGCTGATCAGCAGGGACCATGTGCCCCTCTGACCAGCTGGAGGGTCTTCTAAATCTAGTGGGAGGTAGGGAGAGGGGTGGTTGTAGGCCACATACTTGGCTCACAAAAAGACTCTTTAAAGGGTCTTTTTGTGAGTGGGGTGGGGGCCAGGGTACACAGGGCTGATTTTCCCCAGCCTCATGCACAATGACCCCACACTGCTGGCTCTTTTTGCAAGCCAAGCATAGGCCCACAACTGCCCCCTCTCCCTCCCTCCTGCCACATTTAAAGGGCCCTCCAGCTGATCAGAGGGGCATGTGGTCCCCACGGATCAGATGAACCTCTTTAAAACTGGCAGAAGGGGAGGGAGAGGGGTGGCCAGGTGGGTGGTCATGCTTGGGAGCAGGGTTTGGGGACGGGGCTTGGGGTGGCTGCATCCACCCCCAGAATGACCCCAAATCCCCCCGCTGGAGTGAGGAGGGGACCTGGCAACCCTATTCATGAATAACAAGAATTACAGTACTTTAGAATTACTTGGTTCTAAACGTCTGTGAACAGTGATGTACCTGTTGATTTTCCTTATCATTATTGTTGCCATTCAGCCCCTCTGGCTGTGCCATGGACAACAGCATCTGATGTCTAATATCTATGGCATGAGTATCATCACCTAATTCTTGCACACAAAACCAGTATTAAAGGCACAAGAGCAGACCAGGCCTTTAGTACCTCTAACTAGTTGGTAGCCTTACATATCATCATGATAAGGTTCTGCCTCCAAGCTTGTGAGCATTCACCAGGGAGACACAGCGACTAAAATCTGGGAATCTAGAAACATATTGGCAAATAGAATGGCTGGCCTGCCATCACTACTTAAGGTTCATGACTAATACTGTACAAGAACAGCTCTTACATCAAGTCTCTCATCTACAGTGTTATTCAGGTTTCCTCTTAACATCCCAGTTTGAATGGCTGACACATACCAGCAAGTCTACTACTAGTTCAGATCTCAAGCCATATCTCACAAACGAACTCCAGCATATTCATATCAAGAATGAGCTTGAAATCCTTGGGTTTGCACGCTCCTTCCACATTCGACTTCCATTGTACATGGAGTTAAAATGGAATAAAATTGAATCCCATTGCAGTTTTAAAGAAGGGGTTTATAAAAAGAATAAAAAGCAAAAAATACACAGCTCTAAAGCAACATTTTCCCTTTCACATTCTTCAGAACTGATGGATAAATAGGAAATACATTATTAATAAAATTTTCAAATTCTGTTACATCTGCAGACAAAAATTGACAAATCACTGAGACAACATTCAGAAAGATAGAATGTAACAGAGATTTGATTATTAATTTATATAAGCCATAAACAAAAAATGTAAAGATTACAAGAGATTTTGGTTTCAAGTAAAAAGAAAAGCTTATCTGATAAAACCACCATTTGTATTCTGAAAACCCTTTAAAAAATTTTATTGACTTTCGCAGTTCTCATGTTTAGAAAAAATGTGAAACAGAACACTCTAGTAGTGGTATTTATTATTTCTTAAACTATATATTCTGATTCTTGGCAATGCTCATTGCTCTTGGGGGCACTAAATAAGATTTAGACTATGATGTCCCCATCAAGCATGTTGATTATAATTCTCTTTCCTGTCTCAGCTGTCAAATATGCATATGCAATACAAAAATGAGTTCCAATAAAAATTTAAATTGTAGTCTGCTTGTTCTAAAAGTGCTTATAAGAGCCTCAGCTAGAACAAAAAGTACCATAATTATAATTACATCTACTGATTATTAGGAAAGGCCACATCAGACAGTATCATTTAACACACCTTAGTTAACAGGATTGGGTGTTGTTTTTTTCACTCTGGAGGCAGGCAGGCAAGCACTTTAAAGACTGGAAAGCCTATGAAACCATTATTAAGATTCTGTCTCATACTACTGTTATGTTCATGAAGTGCTAATAATATAGTGTTGGAGGAAAGAGGGGAAATTTAGTTTTTAAGTGTGGCATTAAAGGTGAATTTCATACATCACAGAGAAGATTAAACGTAGCCATAAAAATAATTCTTTTCTAGCATGCAATCTGGTTATGAAATATTTATTTATAGCAGTAATCCAGGGCAGTAACCTTTACAAAAGATAACTCTGCTGCCAACTGCTGGTGAGCATATAATGGGTAAGAAAATGCAGACTCCAGTCACAGATAAAGAAAAGGAGTCCAATGTTTCCCACACAAGGATTGCTCAGATATCTAGACATTTACTGAAATATGTCTTGTCAGAAAGAATTGTGGAATTTTGCCCTTAGCAAGATGTCACCCTCATGTCAGAATTGCATGTCATTATTTGTACTACCTTAGCATTTCCAGTGCTAGGTAGCTTGACCCAGCTTCTTTCCAGGTCATATACTTGACTAAGAATTACAAGGTATTCCAAGGATGCTACGGGGACCATTTTCCGCTTTAAATTGTTATGACAGTATATCAAATAGGATATTTTGGTTTGTGGGTAGAATTTAGAGCAGGTTTTATAGCAGGGTGCTAAAATTAGTAGCATGCAAGCCACATGAGGGAGGGCAGGTGGCATGGTATAGCCCAATCTCCTTAGGTCTCAGAAGCTGAGGATCAGTCATTGGAAGGGAGTTCACCAAGGAAGACTCTGCAGAGGAAGGCAATGGCAAACCACCTCTGCTTCTCACTAGCCTTGAAAGCCCCTTGCTGGGGTCACCATAAGTTGGCTGTGACTTGACAGCTATTTACACATACACGCACACAAACCGCATGAGCATATATTCTAATCCTTAGGGCTCAACTATTTTTCAGAAGGTTGCTGGTTCTGGTACACTCGTTTGTTATAGCATAAGTAGATACAGCCTGTGAATTTAAGAACTACTTTAGACATATGGTAGGGCTGGGTATTCCTGGTGGATTAAAAAAAAATAGAAAACAGAGTGACCAGACTCAAGGTGGGAGAGTTCTCCCAGAACTACAACTGATCTCCAGACTGCAGAGATCAGTTCCCTTGGAGGAAATGGAAGCTTTGGAAGATGAGTTTTATGGCATTATATCTCCCCTGAGCTCCCTCTTTTTTTTCAAACTCTGCCTTTCTCAAGTACTGCCCCCAGTTTGCCAAAACAAAGTTGACAAGCCTTATAGCCATTATATATCACAAACTTCTTTCACACCCTATCTCAGTTTCAGAAGCAGTTTGCCACATATGAAAGAGAGCCATAGTCTCAAAAACACGAGCCTAAAATCCTCTTGCATACTTGGGACCAGGACTTTTTTTGAAGAAAAAGCCCAGCAGGAACTCATTAGCATAATAGGCCACACCCAACAGCAGAGACTCATTAGCATATTAGGCCACACCCCTGGCAGCACAGTTCATTAACATATTTGGCCGCACCCCCATGTTACCAGTTGCCTGGGCACCCCGTGGCTGTGGGGAGCCCAGGCAAGCCGGCCCTTGGATGCCTCCCCGATCCTTCCAGCCCCCCCAGCCCCCCCGCCTTGGAGTTGCTGGGGGGTCGCTCTCCAGGCCTTCCCTCTATAGCCACACACAGAGGTTTTGGCTATAGTGGGCGTGGCCAACTCTAAAGCCAGCCGGAACTCCATTCCTGTGTGTTCCTGCCCAAAAATAGCCCTGCTTGGGACTAGTCATGACATTCTTTGATCTCATCAATCCATTAAAAGGCTGTCCTTCTTTTGCAAGACTCACCATGAAACATATTGTCATTTGACACTGCAAAAGGACATTTACTAGTATGTCACTGACACCAAAGAATTTAGTCTTAATACAAATATGTTTCCTAGTTATGTGAGTGATACGATAAAAGTGAATACTTCTCAGAAACGTTGTCCCTACTGCGTGTAACTTTCTCCCACAGCAATGTGGATAGTTTCTTCTTTAGAATAATTGTAGCATCAACTGAAAAAATTATTTTTTTACTTCAGAAGTTGTTGTTGTTGTTGAAGTTAAATCTGTGCCTGGTGTTTGTAAGCTTTTAATGGTTGCTATAGTTTTTATTGTTTTCTGTGGGTTTTAATAAAATTGTAAACTACCTCCAGTGTTGATTCTTAAACAGAAACAGAAGGTATAATATTCTAATTAATAAATAAAATTATCTTCAGAGATAAATGAATGCATGTTATGGCTGATGTAGGTAGCCATTTTGTTATTCTTGCATATGTATTGGAATTCAGCAAGCAACAAAGTAAATATTTTTGTTGCTTGTAAGTTGAACAGGGTGGGTGAAATAAAGGCAAAAGAATGACCATTACTGTGTTGTGAGCTCTAATGCACTTATCTTTACTGGTGGTTAATTATTTGGTCATATTCATTTGTTTTCCTGTACCCATTTACCATTTTTTTCTCCTACTCAATTAACAGATATTTGTCATGTGTCATTTGACAAAGGTGGTCATGTGAATGGCACTTAAGCCAGCTAGGTTTGTGCAAGCATAGGACTCTATGTCTACAGAAATTCTTAGGAACATACATAACTTGTTGCCTTAGTCACTACAAAAATAATTCAATAAACATAATTAAAGGCAAGATTTGGTTAAGCCTCTCTTCCCTTTCCTTTAATCAAGAGTCAGTATATACATGTATGCAAACACAGAAGTAAATGACCCCTATTACACTATTTGTAATGTGAAACACGCCCAGATCATATTGCACAGTCTGTACAAAGAGAGGTACTGTTGTGTAGTGGTTATCATTTCTGACTAGGGAGGTAGCCCCACATTCATATCCCTGCTTCCCATGAAACTTACTGGGTTATATTGGGCCAGTTACTCTTTCTCAACCTAATATAACCTCACAGGGCTGTTCTGAGGATAAAATGGAGGAAGGGAGAATTATGTATGCCACCTTGAAATCCTCAAGTGGAGGGCAGGATAAAAAGGCACTAAATAAATATAAGTGCAGTCATGATAAGTTGCTGATGAAACATACATTCATCCCTTTCTTTTGTCAGCAGATTTGGGGGGTTTTCCCCAGAATCAAGGTGGTAAACTACCAATTAATTCTACAATCGAATATCACTGTAGAAAAATATCTGTAGAAAAATATCACTGTAGAAAAATATCTGTACTGTTAAAAAGAAAATGTTCAGTTCTTTTTTTTTTAAAGACTTTATTTATATTTTTTTGAAAATATAACATTTAACACAAACAAACTGTAAACTGCATGAGTGGATAATACTTCATGTCTAACAGTATAGTACTTCATGTCTAACAGTGGCCAGCATGACTAAACACCAAGGCGCACGGAATGCTGTTACCTTCCCACTGGAGTGGTACCTATTTATCTACTTGCAATTTCTTGCTTTCGAACTGCTAGGTTGGCAGGAGCTGGAACTAGAGACGGGAGCTCACGGCGTCATGCGGCACACTCGGGTCTCAAACTGCTGAACTATCGACCTTCCACAGCCTGCAGTTCAGCGTCTTAACCACTTGAGCCACCGCAGCTCCACTTATTCTTGTTAGGTGAGTGTAATAGCAATTATTCAAAACCATTCAGTGGATTTTCAAATACATGTAGTTGTTGTAGCTCACGTAGTAAATGCGAGATCTGGAGATAGCTAAATCATGGGATTAGTTGTTTTGTTTTTGCTTCTAGTTCTGCCTTAGTCAGCGGAAGTCCTTTGTTTGTTAGCTCAAATAGACAAGATATTCCAGCTTTCCTCCAGTCTATATGGGTGAGTTCCTTCATTCCGGGAGGAAAAAAATGTTCAGTTCTAAAAGCTGTAGGAGATTTTTAAATATTATTTTTATTTCTTTTAGTATTTTAAGGTCCAGAATAAAACCAGAATGTTAATGGGAGATATTACATTAATAAAATTTTGCATGTACTTTCACAGTTGACATTGAAATTGGTACATAATTTCTAACCTAATTCTGCCTGAAAGAAGTTTTACCTTAACTATTCTCTGCCCACTGATACAGCACATGTTAATGTTGTTTCCGAAATGTAGAATTGATCAGCTATTAATCTCTTGTCACTGACATGATCTTTTTGTCCTTTGATTCAAAGTGCTGACAAGAATTTCAATAAAATCTTTGTTGGGAGGCTCTTTTCAAATAACACCAGACAGGTCTTCTGTCCACTGTAACTTGATAGTCATGGTTGTTTATGTGTGAATTGACAGCTAGGAGTGACTCACATGATAAACAACTGCTTGCCAGCAAACTAACCATTTCCTATTCAGAACATTGCTGAAGGGAAAAGGAAATCCTTTAATGGAAGCCATCAGCAGACACCCTGTGGAGGCATCAGGTCTTCAGCACTTTTATCCACTGCCCTGCATGCTGCTGAAGAAGCAGCCCAGAGTTTCCACCATTGTCTGCTGACAGCTTCCGGTAAGGGGTCTCTTTCTTTCCATGTTGTTTTGTTTACCTAAATAAATACAGATGCAACTCATCTTTGTGCTTTATATATATACTAGGAATAAGGCCCATTGTGGAAATAAATACAATGAGTGCTAGAAAGAGGCTCTGGGAGAGTGCCAAGCCCGTGGGCACTCAGAATCAATTTGCCATGGCCACCTCAGCAGAGAAAAAGGACACAGAGTCCACCATTTTCTCCAGGGGAATGGATCAATGCCATCTGGAGAGCAGTTGTAATTCTGAGTGATCTCCAGCCCCCACTTGGAGATTGGCAACAGTGGTTCCCCATTACGGAATGGCTGGTTTGGATGGCAGTCTATGGCATTGTACCTGTCTGAGGCCCCACTCCTCCTCAAATTTCACCCTCTCCAGGCTCCATCTCTCAAATCTCCAGGATTTTCCCACCTGGAGTTGGCAACCCTATCTACTTCCCAGCCAAGCATCAACCTGCCTTCATTTCCCCCTCATTGATCAGCTTTCCATCTCCCCCTCACCAGCAGCCCCCACCATGCTCTGAAGCCCTGACTGCCACATAACTTTGGCTGTCATAGGGGGGGCCAACTCAGCAAGGTATAAGGACACAGAGACCACCATTTTCTCCAGGGGAACAGATCAATGCCATCTGGAGACCAGTTGGAATTCTGAGTGATCTCCAACCCTCAACTGGATTTTGGCAACAGTATTTCCCCATGAGGGAATGGCTGGTTTGGAGGGCAGAGTCTATGGCACTGTACCTGTCTGAGGTCCCATCGCTCCTCAAACCTCACCCTTTCCAGGCTCCATCCCTCAAATCTCCAGGAATTTTTCACCTGGAGTTGGCAACCCTATCTCCTTCCCAGCCAAGCATCAATGTACCTTCATTTCCCCCTCACTGTTCAGCTTTCCATCTCCCCCCCCTGCAGCCTCTGCTGTGCTCTGAAGCCTTGGCTGTCATGGGGGGAGGGGCCTGTCAGCAGGGTAGAAGGAC
>NW_015161415.1:687614-688442 GCF_001447785.1 Gekko japonicus | reverse complement strand
AGCTTGGTTGCCTACCAAGAGCCGCTGAGGGAGAAGTTAGAATGCTTTGGCCGGTGGTCTCTATGGCATTCTATTCAGCTGAGGCCTCCCCTCTCCCCTCCCCAAACTCTGGCTTCCTTAAACTGGCTTCCTTACCTGGAAATGGCAAACCTATGAGTCCTCACAACAGCCACTGAGGGAAACCTTTGTCCCACACTCAGGAGCTAAGCAAGAGAACTGTGTTCATCGGGAGACACAGAGCTTCTGACAGACAACAGTGCCTGACAGGGGAGTGGGTGGGAAAGAGACGCGCACCCGGCCAATGGCATGGCAGTAGTCTTGACGGGCAGACCAATGGCTGAGGGAGCGCATGCAATCTCACCACCCCATAGGCCAGAAGCCACTACCATTTGGCAATTATATATAAGAGAGATATTAACATTGAAATATAACTTTTAAAAAATTGCTTATAACACCACCAACAACAACAACAACAAAGTAAAATGAAACAAAGTTGTGTTCATCGGGAGACACAGAGCTTCTGAATGACAACAGTGCCTGACAGGGGAGTGGGCGGGAAAGAGGCGCGCACCCGGCCAATGGCACGGCAGTAGTCTTGACTGGCAGACCAATGGCTGAGGGAGTGCATGCAATCTCACCACCCCATAGGCCAGAAGCCACTACCATTTGGCAATTATATATAAGAGAGATATTAACATTGAAATATAACTTAAAAAATTGCTTATAACACCAACAAAAACAACAACAAAGTAAAATGAAACAAAGTGGCATCAGCTTTTGTGTGCATGCACACTTCTTCAATATAAGGTGTAAAACATCGGTCATGCA
>NW_015161415.1:670650-687278 GCF_001447785.1 Gekko japonicus | reverse complement strand
AGAAGGCCGTGATACTGGGAAAGACTGAAGGTCAAAGAAGACGGGGACGGCAAAGGATGAGATGGTCAGACAGCGTGATTGATGCAACACACATGAAATTAAGGAAACTCCGGAGCACAATGGAAGACAGGAGGGCCTGGTGTGATCTTGTCCATGGGGTCGCGAAGAGTCGGACTCGACTGAAAAAATTGCTTATAACACCAACAAAAACAACAACAAAGTAAAATGAAACAAAGTGGCATCTTTAAGAGCAACAAAACTTTATTCTGGGTACCAGCTTTTGTGTGCATGCACACTTCTTCAATATAAGGTGTAAAACATCGGTCATGCAACCGTGTTTTCAACTTCCTTCTCTCACTACAGCTCCTTCCAACCCTTTCTTGAGGGTCTGGGTACCCTCCACAATATCATGTGATATTTCATGGATATAGGGATTTTGCAGTTCAGTGGGAGAAATTGGAGACTGGATTCTTTTTATGACAGGGATAGTGCTTCCCACTGGTAAAGGTAAAGGTAAAGGTTCCCTTTCTCGAAAGCCAGTCGAATCCGACTCTAGGGTTGCGGTGCTCATCTCCGTTTCAAAGCCAAAGAGCCAGCGCTGTCCGAAGACGTTTCTGTGGTCATGTGGCCGACATGACTAAACACCAAGGCGCACGGAACGCTGTTACCTTCCCACCGAAGTGGTACCTATTTATCTACGTGGAATTTCTTGCTTTCGAACTGCTAGGTTGGCAGGAGCTAGAACTAGAGATGGGAGCTCACTCCATCATGTGGCACCTGGGTCTCGAACTGCTGAACTACTGACCTTCCACAGCCTGCAGTTCAGCATCTTAAACACTTGAGCCACCGCAGCTCCACACTTCCCACTGGTACTAGAAGATAATTAGAACCAAGATTTTATATTTTGTTTCCAGTTAATTTCTAGGACAAGTTTTTGTATATAGGACATTAACTCTCCTGCCAGTATGCTATATTAAGATACATACTTCCTCAGAGGACTAAATGACTATACATATCAAAGCATAGCTACAGCTATTTCTTATTTGCCTATCTGATGTCACAGTGCCTGTAAACAATGATTGGAGCTGGAAATATTTTATAACAATTTTCATGCTACTGAGATTGAATGTAAGCTACATATTAAGTTTAGTAATATACATTCCCTCTCCTTGGATGATTAACTGCATCCTTTAAAGCTGACATGTTAATCATTAATGCTTTCTCTCACAGCCATGCTAGTTCTGAAGTATTCCAATGGTTTGAGAATAAATTTATTCCAATTTTGGTGCTGGGAGGAAAAACAGTACTTGCTCACCTGTTCAAAGCAGTATGTCTCAATATTATCACACTCCATCTGGCCTTGGGCCTTGAAACTGTGAATGGATGATCCTCCTTCAGGAGATAAAATACTACCAATAATGTTATATTTGATATCTAAAGTAAAAAATTGATTTAGCTCTGATGACTTTAAAGAATTTTTTCTATATACAGGGAGATCAGTATGTGCCAGCACTTTTAAAAGCATACAAGGCATTAATGAGTCCATGCAAACTGTATTGATCGCAGATTTGGTTCCTGGGCCAAATAAAACTGCATGATAAACTTCAGCTAACATTCATTCACAAAATACCCACTTTACCACCATGTATAGCTTCCTCAATTGTACGAACTGGGCCTTCCAAATATTTCAGTGCTAATCTGGAAAGCCATTCAAGTGTAGACTGTTAAACTCTGACCCTGGTCACATGGGAGGATTTGCCCCGCAAGAGAGACGGATCAGGGGCGCATCAAGCAGGTGCGATCACACCGCAACATCTGGGAAGCGTCACACACCCGTCCACGATCCATCTCTTCGGCCCAAAAACGTGCATTTAAAAGGTACTAGCAATAGAGCACTACCTTCCGGATGATGTGCGGCAACTCCAGGCATCTGGTCGGGGAAGCGCTGGTAGCCCGTCACAGCCAGTGCCATTCCCTGTCCCACACATGCGCAAAACCACGCTACTACTGCCGGTTTGCTGCACAACGTGTGCCATACCGCTGCCGGTTTGCTGCACAACGTGTGATCGGCTGCTGGAGCACGGAGCCGCGGGGGCATGTCAGATTGTATGTTGTAATGGGAGCCCAGATGAAGAGCTGTTTCCTCAAGATACCTTCAAATCAATGTTTCTGTGACTGCCCTTTGGCAGTGGTTGACTCATTGTCCCATACCTTTTTCTACTGTCCAAAGTATGAAATAGCCAGAGAAAAAAATCTTTTAAAATGGCTATTAAAATATTTGGCCATTCCTGATATCCCAAGATTAAGCCTCTGTAAAAGCTATATTGTTGATGTAGCAAACTTCTGCTATACTGTGATTTTTAATTCCTAAATTATGCTTTTATAGTGTATGGCTAATGGCTTGTTAAACTTAAATAAACTTGACTTGACTACCGATAATGTTAAATGAAAGGATGGATAGGTTATAGCTCTTCATTCCTAGGAGCTAAGGAAACATATCTTCATAGCCACTCATTACACCTTTCTTTAGCTCGCTCTGGAGTCTTTATTCCTTTGTGCAGCTCCTTAATTTAATGAGATGAGGACAATGAAACAGGTGAAATTCCAGTAGATGCAAGAGAGGTGTAAATTCCAGTCTTAACACTGAATTCAAGTAGATGATGATCCCATTTTAAGACCTATTCTACAGCAGTGATGAAACATCTCTTCACTATCATCACGTTTGCTCGGTATAATTAAGTACTGATATTCCAAATAGTTAAGGGATTGTTATGTTATGTTGTTGAGAAGATGTAGGAATATCTAGGTCAGAGGTGTCAAACTCATTTGTTATGAAAGCCAGATCTGCCATAAATGTCACTTTGTCAGGCTGGGCCATGTGTGCCATAAAATGTAATATGATGTATCGGAGATATAAACTTTATAAAGATGATTTCAGATGCCAAATGGCAATAGCAGGCATGATTGGATTAGGTCTGATATGCAGAGGGGTAGTAGGTATGGAGATAGCAGCCCTGGTAATGAGACAGGAAACCTAGGTCTCAGTTTGGTACAGGAGGATTCAGTCTAGGAGGATGCAAAGAACAAATGGAAATAAGTCCAAAGAAGTGAGCAGTGACGCATGAAAGCACATACTCTACCATAAAGTTTGTTAGTCTTTAAAGGTGCTACTGGACTCTTACTCTTTCTACCGCTATTAGAAACCACAACATTTAAAAACAAGTGGGGACATTTTAATCTTCCAGGACATTCATTTGCTGACCTAAGAGTAGCAGTTCTCTTACAAAGGAATTTCAAAGGGAGATTAGAAAGAGGGACTGCTGAATTGCAACTG
Organism: Gekko japonicus; assembly: GCF_001447785.1. Taxonomy (NCBI): domain Eukaryota; kingdom Metazoa; phylum Chordata; class Lepidosauria; order Squamata; family Gekkonidae; genus Gekko; species Gekko japonicus. Next base: position 683,944 of record NW_015161415.1, on the reverse strand, counting down.
ATATTGAAGCTCAAGACAATGCAAACTCATGGACTGAATTGAGAACGAGGTTTCTTCTCCCATTACCAATCCCTGCTATTGTCATTTGGCATCTGAAATCACTTCACTCTCCAAGGTATAAGGACAGATGGAGTCATATTCTAGCTGTATCTGAAGAAGTGAGCAGTGACTCACAAAAGCTCCTATCCTGCCACAAATTTTGTTAGTCATAAAGGTGCTGCTGTACTCTTGCTTCCTTTCACTGATAAGGAATGCAAGCTGTGCTGTTAGATTTCTTCCCCCCCCCCAATCAGTTAGAGATTGAAAGGGGGATCCATATCTCTCTCTGGTGTGCTTTCTATAGCCCCCCCCCCCAGAAGTGTGCAAGCAAATGAAAGCTTATAGCTGGAATAAAACATTGCTGGTCTTAAACACGGAAAAGAGAAAATGTCTGTGGGATGACCCAATTAAGTATGAGAGCAAAGCTCTTCAGTCTAAATACATAAAGTTCAAATATTATAGAATATATAAGTCCATGCAAAAGGTCCAAAAGGATTCATCAAAAGAATACCGGACTCAGTGATGAGAATATGAAGTGGAAATGGTAAATTTATTCAAAAAATTCACGTTGATGTTTATTCAAACAAGTTGATAGTTGATAAAGAGGTTTCCAGATTTCTTATTATCCTCTTTTCTGCATACTCTTCTTCAGTCTAACTCTCTCTGAAGAAGTGTGCTTGCACACAAAAGCTTATACCTGGAATACAACATTGCTGGTCTTCTTAAAAGTGCTACCGGACTCTGTATTATTTCTCTCTCTCTGGCTCTTTCCCTCCTCCTCCGTCCCCAGAGGAGGAGGGGAAGGAGCCCTCAGCCAATCAAAGGAAGGCTTTCTTTCTCTCCTCTGCCAAGCAGGAAATAGGAGAGACTAGGGGAAAGGAGCTGCAATGCAAGAAACAGGAAGGAGGAACCAGCAGACATCCAGTTGCTTGTGGGCCAGATAGAAGCCCTACAGGGGCTGGATCTGGCCCACAGACATATGCTTCACACCCCTGGTCTGTTGTGACATTTCTGTAAATCATTTTGCATGTGAAATCATTTGAAACTTTTGACTCCATATTAGAAACATTGAGAAATTCAGTGGTCCCCATAACTTGTCCATTTTTTATTAATACTTTTCAGTTTGTGCAGCCTATGCATGTGGAAAATGTGGAAAACGTACATGATAGAGACCCTTTGTGGCTTCTTAAAGAGAAGGAAATGGCAACCCACTCCAGTGGAGAGATAGTGGAAAATGGCTCCCTGAGAAAAGGGCTGGTCCTTCAACACACATACAACTCTACTGCAATCACATCTAAACAAAATTTCCCTTGATGCAGCTGATTTTAAGAAATTTACATCAGTTTCCAATATTCCAGCTTTCCTGGCTAATACAGATTGGTATGGGATCAGTTAATCTAGTTTCCATCCTGGTTTTAACACTGAAGGTGCTTTGGAGACCTTTGTGGATAGGGCTAATGCATCTCTACTGATTCTCATAGATTTCTCAGTGGATTTTGATACCATCAGTCATAGTATCCCTCTGGACCACCTGGTGGTATTTATTTATTTATAAATTAAATGTATGAATCACCCAATCCCTGAGTTCACAGGGCTCTGGGTGATGTACCACAGTAAATAAAATAAAATATGAACATTCTGTATGCTTTTGAAAATAATTCCCAGATGATGTCCATGAGTCGAATTTTTATCCAGTTCCAGACTGTGTTGCCGCTCATGGCCTTAAAGGTCAGTACAAAAACCTTGAATCTGACTCGGTACTCCACTGGGAGCCAGTGTAGCTGACACAGCACAAGTTGAATATGTGCCGTACATGATGTTCCTGTCAGGACTTGCGCCGCCACATTCTGAATCAGTTGGAGCTTCTGGATATGTCTCAAAGGCAAGGCAGCATAGAACGAGTTACAGTAGTCTAGCCTGAAGGTGACTGCTGCATGGATTACTGTGGCTAGATCAGGGCACAATCAGAAAGGGGCTAGTTGCCGTGCCTGGCATAGATGGAAGAATGCCAGCCTGGCAACATTTGTGACTTGGGCCGCCATAGATAAGGAGGTATCCAGGACCACTCCCAATGGCACCCTGTCAAGAGTGGGAAATTTGTGCCCCAATCCTGAAGCCCCAATCCCAGAACCTCCATCTTTGTGGGATTCAGTCTCAGCCAGCTCTTTTTTAACAATCCCACCATGGCCTCCAAACCAAGTTGTGCAGGGCAGTATTTGGGCAGCTGTACATTAACAGGTATAGCAGGGTGTCATCAGCATAGTTTGAGGGCTAGAAGGTATTATTCTGTGGTACTTCTGGTCCACCCAGAATTTGTTTCTCTTGCATAAGGTTTCAGGCTTGTGGTGTTCTACCATGTTTCATCTTGTCTAATAATTGAGAAAGATTGTACAGAGATTTGAGATGCCATGTCAACAGTATACAGTGATTACAGCAACGTTTCTTCTAGATCCTAAATTGGCCCTTCTAAAAGTAATGTCTGAAAGTAGGACTGGCAAAATTACAACACAGTTAATCCAGACAAGACAGAGGTGCTGTAGCAAGTGATGAGAATGATCTTGGAATACAATTTGTACTGGGTATGGTTATGCCTCTGCATACTCGCGTTCACATTCTGAGTCCCTTTTGCATTCAGACTTCCTCCTAAATGTCCAGATGACTGCTGTGGATGAGAGGGTCTTTTTTCAGTTTAGGACTGTATATCAGTTGCAGTCTTCCCTGGAGAAGTCTGACCTGGTCATAATTTGGTGACATTCAGAGACTACCGTAATGTGTGCTGTGCAGGGCTGCCATTTAAAACATATCAGAAACTTCAACTGGTCCAAAACATGGCTGCCCAGATGGAGCATATTTCTGTTATTGGCTCCCAGTTCATTTTCAGGGCACTTCAACTACCAATAACCTCAGAATACTACATGTTTTGGAATCAGGGTATCTCAAGGACTGTCTAACTGCATGCTGAAATCATCTAGAGAGGCCTTGCTCCATGTTTCACTATCTTCAGAGATTCAACATGTAACTACACAGCATAAACTTTTTGGAGATGGTGATGGAATTGCCCTGGGAAATACATTCCCATTCCAGAATAATGTGGCATCCCATTTGAGATTAAAACAACTCTTCGTTTTTTTCACCAACAAATGTCACAAAACCAACATTTATTTTTGGTGTAGTGGTTAGGAGCGTGGACTCTAATCTAGGAGAACCGGGTTTGATTTCCCTACTACTCCACATGCAGCTGCTGGTGTGACCTTGGGTCAGTCATGTTCTCTCAAGGCTGTTCTCTCAAGGACAGTTCTTGGGAGAGCTCTCTCAGCCCTACCTACCTCACAGAGTGTCTGTTGGGAGCAGAAGGGAAAGGAGATTGTAAAACGCTCTGAGACTTCTTTGGGTAGTATAAATCCAATCTCCTCCTCCTCCTCCTCTTCTTGAACAGGAAGATAGCTGGGGAACCAGTAGAATCTTTGGTATCAAACATGTAAAAGGAGTACTGAGACTGGAAAACTATATAAAGGCTAATGAACTCTTTTCACTGATATTCACTATAAGAAGATACAAGTGCAAGTGGATAATTATTTTCAGGACAAGCATCTGGGGATTTATGTGAAACAGAGGTGACAAAGAATAGTTTTAGAGCTAACCGAAAAATTACAAATTAAAAAGTAACAAGGGCAATACAGCATTCACCTGAAAGCTATTAAATAATGCAATTGTGACATTGCTAAACTTTTAATGAAAGGATACAATTTATCATTAAAAGTATCCACCACTTTTTAAAAGGGAACTAGGAGGGGTCCCAGATAATACTAAACCTGTCAGCCTAAATTCTATCCCATATCAGTTGGAAGAAAGCAATAAAGCTAGAATAATGATTAATCACACAGAATAAACCTTGCTGAGGTCCAGTCAACTTTGCTTCTGCAAAGGCAAGTTCAGCCTCACAAAACTTGTAGAATCACCTCATAGCATGGCCTCAGACCAGGGACCCTTTGTATTACAAAGAGGGCAACACTCCCAGGTTCCCACTCTGCCACTTATTTCAAATGACTCCCCATACAGTGCAAATTCCCTTTGGTTAGCAGACCTTGCTGTCCCTTCCCAAGGTAAAAAGTTTAGCCTTGGTCAATGCTTACCCTGCTTCCCAATGTCCCTCCACTGTCCTCAGCATTCCTTCCCTCCTCCCTCGTGGTTCTACTGTCACTGGGCTTTGGTTAGAGGTCCCTGAGGGTAACTTCTGCTCCCAGTTTTTAGTGTAAGGATGGACAGGCTACCCTGGAGCCACTCCTCCTTGCTGCCACCTCTCCTCTCTGGTCATTCCCTTTCAGCCTGTCCCAGTATCACTTGGTGCTCCAGCCCTCCCTGTGCCTCTGGATCCCCCATTGACCCTACCCAGGATTCTGCCACCTATCTTGGGTCCCACCAGCTTTCAGCACCATCCGTCACCATTGCCACCTTCACTGGACCACGGGCCAACACCACAGTCTCCTCCACTGCCCCAATCCCCACCACCACTCTCCCAGCCACCAGCCTTTAAATCCCCTGGCTGGTCAGCTGGTTTCTGTTTTCCTGGCAGTGGCAGCACATCACTTCTGGTCCAATCATAATCTCTTTAATTTGGGCTGGAAGAGGCACCCAGCCACTGCTTTGGGCTTATGGGGATGGCTTGCTGACTACAGTTATTAACATGCATTTAGATAAGGCAATTAGGTATATACTATATACTTGGCACTTCCAATAAGCTTTTGACAAAAGCCACTGTAAACTAGGGCTGCCAAATCCCCCCGGGGGGCGGATTTCCCCCCGCTTTGGAGGCCCAATTTCAGCCCCCGTGGAATCGGGTCCCGGGGGAAACCCCACCCTGGCGTCCACGTCACCCGGATGTGATGTGATGACGCCGGGCATGCTGGGGACCCCCCGCCGCCAGGTAAATACAATTTGGCAACCCTGCTGTAAACCTAGTAGTCACTGGATAAAGGGAGAGCTCCATCCTTTATATATCAAAGCCCTAGCGTATTGGCACTTTCTGGCTCTCCCATTGGCTGTGCTGTAAGCTCCATCAGCCATTGACCTGTCAACTGCCACTCAAGAGTACTTGCATGCCATTGGCTGGGTGCTAGGTCCACTTCTCTCCCCCACCCACTGCCAGCTTGGTCACTCTACCCTGACTGAATAAACTGCCAACATGTCTGTCTCTTCTGATGAAGATGCTTCTACTGCCCGTGTTTCACTCCTCCGCATCTGGCTGTCTACTGAAACAGCTATTCCTTGCTCAGGAAGAGGCTTCTATGCTGCATCTTCTCCTGTTTGGCTCCTCCTCCGTGGCTGGCTGGCTACTGAGGTCTCACTTTCTGTTGCTAGGCATGCAAGCTTGGTTCTGTCAGTAAAAAGGTGGGGGCAGGAGGCCCTTTCCAGGCCTACTGTGGCCTTTGTGGGGAACTCATTGGGGCAAGTCCTGACTAGGGTTGCCAGCTCCAGGTTGGGAAATTACTGAAGATTTTGTGGTGGAGTCTATGGAAGCCAGAGTTTGGAGAGGGGAGAGGCTTCAGCTGAATAAAATGCCATAGAGTCCACCCTCCAAAGCAGTTATTTTCTCTAGGGGAAAGAGATCTGTTGTCTGGAGTTCAGTTGTGAAACCAGGTGATCCTCAGGCTCCACCTGGAGGTTGGCTACCCTAGGCCTGGCAGTGCCCTCTGGATGACTTGATGCCACCTGACTGGCATGACTTAACTAGGCCTGGCTGCTTGCTCCTGTTCATCAGCAGCAGACCCCCTACGACAACCAGTGTGACGTACCAGTTAGCACTTCAGAGTAGGATCTTCCAGACCCAGGTTCTTGCTGTGGAAGCTGAGTGGGTGATTTTGGACCACTCACAGACTTTCAGCCTCGGCTACCTCACAGGATGTTGTGCAGCTCAAAAGGGGGATAGGAGAATGATGTCAGCTGCTTTGGTCCACACTGTGGAGAAAGACTGTACTTTTCCTCCTGGGGAACAATTGTTGCCAGTCTCCAGGTGGCAGAGATCAGTTCCCCTGGAGAAAATGGTGGGCTCTGTTTCATTATACCCTGCTGAGGTCACCACAGCAAATGAACACTGAGTGCCTAAGGATGGGGCACCCACCCAGAGCCTCTTTCTAGAGCTTGTTGCATTTATTTCCATAGCAGGCCATATTCCTAGTTTATAGATAATTGTAATATCTAACATTAATAAACATTCAAACTTAAACCAAGTATGTTAATGACACAAAATTATTGTGCATGGTGAAACTCTGACTGTGAAGAACTTTAGAAGGTGTTTGTAAACTGGGTGCATGGGCCACAAAATGACAACTGCAATGTAAATGCAAAGTGATGCATGTTGGGTCAAAAAATCTGATGTGATCATAATTGGCTGTGACTGGCCAGGGAAGAGATTAATTCAGGATACAGAAGCACTGGAAAAGTAACTCTTGATAATTATTAGGAAAGAGATAAGGGACAACAGTACATGAAGCTGCCAAGGTCGGTATAGTCTATGACAGCTAGCGTGGCTGCGCTCTAGGGGGAAGCCGCCAGAAAAAAGCCGCTGAATTACCAGCTCCAAGGCGCCAGAGAAGAGAACGCCGGAACAACATCTATACCCGAAGCCTGCCAGAATACAACAACAACAAAGAACTGCTCTGCTACTTGGGTGCTGGTAGGTAGTCACCTCCCCTGTTAATGTGGCCCTAGACAGGAAATATAATCATATGTAAACCGCTCAGAAACCCTTGCAAAAAAGGGTTTGAGCGGTATATAAGCCGAAAGTTAAATAAAATAAATAAATAAATAAAGTACCTTTCCAAGGTCTCAGGTAGAGGTCTTTCACATCACCTATTATTACTGTCAATACCAGGAATGAATGTATGTGCAAACCAGAAGCTCTGCCACTAAGCCATACCCCCTCCCCTTGTGAAGAAAAATCATAGACCTATAAAAAAGAAAAAGACAACTAAAATTAAGAAAAACTAAAGTGTTTGCAGTTTTTGCAAAAATTCAGTTAAGGGGCAACATGATAAAGACTGATGAATTTATCAACTCTATGGAAAGGTCTGATAGACATGGTTTTCTCCCTCTCTTATAATAGTAGTTCTCAGAGCTACCTAAAGAAAGTGGTTGGCAATAGATTCAGAAGGAAGTGGTATTTCACACAGTGCACAGTTAACATATGTAATCTAATGGATGCAGTGATAGCCATTAGCACCGATGGCTTTTTAAAAGTGTTATACAAATTCATGGAGCTATGATCCTCAACCGCTAAATGAAACCTCCAAATTCAGTGACAATGTGCCTCTAAGTACCAAACAGTAGAGAAAATAATACAACAGTCTAATCCCTTCACTTCCAACTTGTGGGCTTCCGCAAGCCATCTAGCATGTCATTTTTGGAAAGAAATTATTAGATGGAGCTTCAGTTTGATCCAGCACACATCTTCTATATGTTCTTATACATTACCTCCTTTATAATAAATGAAGCATGAAGGCACTAGAATGGGGCTATGATTTAGTACTGAACTGAAATTGCTACTATAAAATTATTTGGTGCTACAAAATGTTGAGAACAAAAACTGTGTCCAATTTATACTTGTATCCTGTTCAAATGGCACAAATAATGAGAACAGAAGAATAAATAGTACAAGAGTTTCTTGTTTTTATTCTTGGTGCTTATTTGTGAAGGCCTAAACAGAACTAAAAATTTCTCACATCCTTTTAATCTAAGGCTGAAAATCTCCACAGATGTTCTCTCAAAAAAGTGTAAATATTACTTTACTTTCCAGTAGGGTTGCTTGCCATTTACACAGTTCTCCCAGTGATGCTCCTTGTCCCCCACTAGGGTTGCCAAATTGTTTTCAGCCAGGAGCAGGGGTCTCCCGACTGGCGTCCGGGGTGTGTGCGCGCACCGCGTGCGCGTCACCCGGATGTGACGTCGCACGCTGGGGGCGGAGCCACGGCCATTTGAGGGGGAAACTCTATGTTTTCCCCTCAAATGGCTGTAGCCCGCCCCCAGCGTGCGACGTCACATCCGGATGACGTGCACACGGGGGTGGGGTTTCACCCGGGCCCGATTTTTGTCGCGTCAAAAATCAAGCCGTCAAAGCGGGGGATTCCCTGCATCCCGGGCCCATTTGGCAACCCTGTCCCCCACCCTCACTCAATGGAGCAGCAGAGGGGAAATGGTTTTGATTGACATTTGGATGTCACTTCCTGTTTTGGAACAAGAAGTGAGGTAATGATGCTCTAGGAATTTAAAAGATCTCTGAGCATCATGACATTACTTCCTGTTCCAAAACAGGAAGTGATATCTCAGAAGTCCCTCCTGCACCAATATTCTTGGTGATTGCCAGCCAAGGGCGGACAAACCTACATTCCAGAAAATATGGAAAAGTAGTCTTCAGCTTTCAATTACCAGAAACCAGTTAAGCATTTAAAGATATTTTCCCATATTTCTCCCCCTTTGCCTCTTCCTCTCTGTCTCCATCTGTCTCTCTCTCTCTCTCTCTCTCACACACACACACAGAAAGAAACACAGGGCAAGCAGATTACAACATGACGTAGGGGACTTTGTGCTCCCTTGTGGGGAATCTGCAGATGTGATCAATTTGAATCTAATTAGTGTTATCTCTGGTTTCGCTGAAGGCTATTCAGTTAAATGGGGTGACCCACTTTGGATTGCTATGTTTATTATATATAACACACACAGTGGTCCTTGTCATTTTGCAAATCTGGTCAGGACTCAGGTTGCTCTAGATCCATATGTCAAAACATACAGTGCCAGCCTCATACTACTGTGAGTATGAAAGTCATATTTGTACAGAATATTTTATACTGATACATTTTATGTAATTTATACTCCTCCATTTGACTCCAGTTGTAATGATGAAGAGCAAATTTGCCCTCAGAACCCACTTTTCATTTTAGCTAGAGATGAAAGAGAATGTTGCCCTGAAAAGGAAGAATTAATTTTTCATTCAAAAACAGTTCATCTATTCAGAATGTTTAACTTACATGACTTTTTACTTAGGTGACTTTTTGTACTGTTTTTGCTGGTTCAGTTGAGAGTTTTCCGAAATAGTTAAGTTATGGACATCATTGTCTTTGAGAACTATGGAACTTCCTCCAACTTCCTAACACATCTTAATTTTATCCAAAATAAAGCTATTATGAATTCTGTAATTAAGAACAAATCTTGTGTTCTTCTATACAATTTCTATGCAGAGATCTATTGAACATCAAAGATCTTAATAACTACTGTCTTCACGAGCTTCTAAAACCCAAGGGTTTTGGAGATCTCACAATGGCTTGGATCCACCAGAGGATTTTAGTGGATGTAAGGGAGTGGCAACTTTCACTAATTCTCCTCTCTTGCAACAGACTCCTCATGCTGTTCCTGGGAATCCCCTGTTCGCCAGGAGCACCACTTGTAGGGGCCATTTTGGGAAGCAGGGGGAAGAGGGAGACAAGAAAGTCATGTTCTTAGATGGTGGCTGAAGGGTCACTCCCAAGACTAAATGGTGACCAAGGTAGTATGGTCAGTGTTTTGTCACCTATGCCAGGCCTGCCTTCTGGTTCCTTATCTATCTGGGTCAGACCTTGCCACATTGATCCATGCAACGGTCACCTCCAGATTGGACTACTGCAATTCACTCTATGTAGGGCTACACTTGAAAATGCTTTGGAAACAGCAGGTGATCTAGAATTCAGCTGCCAGGCTGATGACTAGAACATGATAGTTCATATTACTCAAATTCTGTGGCACCTGCACTGGCTACCAATTAGTCTCCAGATCCAATACAGGATGTTGGTGTTAACCTTTGAAGCCCTTAACAATCTGGAATCCTCATACCCATGGGACTGCATCTCCTGTTACAACCCCCACACTACTGTCAGTCATTGTCTAGGGGCCTCTTGTGGTGGGAATGCTCAGAAGCCCCTTCCAGATTCAGGTTTTTTTAAATATATATATATATGCCAGAGGCAGCTGAAATAGGTTATTGGCTTATGTGCCATCTGAATGAAGGGTGAGCTATGCCCTCAAATGGAAGAGAAAATAAAGATGGGATGTGTCTGACTTAAGTTATGTAAGATTTATTTATTAGATTTTGTTGTTAATATTAATTAATGTTAACATTCTATATTTGTTATTTGTTTTTAATGTTGTTTTTACCTTATTAGTTTTAATGTTGTAAGTCACCACAAGACTATTTGGGTGAGCAGCAACTAGAAAATCTAATAAATAAATAAATAATAAATAAATAAAATGTTCTGCAGAAGGAAATTCTCAGTGGATCCCAGCCTATGTTAATATTACATATTTTTACCTATGTTTATGCACATACAAAGAGACTTTAAATAGAAACAATAAAAAAACAATAAAAGTAAATCAAATTCAAATCAACATTTAAAAAACAAATCAGAGCACAACCATAATCATCAATCTAATTCTCAACATGGCCATGGATAGACAAGACAAATATTTCTACAAACCAGAGAAAATACCTCAGAATAGTGTGTCTGAAATAAATAGGACACAATTCTATATGGATGTAGCAGACATTTATTAAAAATGCAGATACCAATATTAAATAAAGGACAATGACATTTTGAAAAATAAAAGAAGTCCAACACTCTTGTTGACATCCATATGTCTGATTTTCCATGTGTACCTTTCTGTGGATACTTAAGTCCAGAATTTAGAGGCATGGACAGACAAGATAGATTTTTTTTTTTACAAACTTGAGAGAAGCTCAAGGTTTGCAGAAAAACCTGAAATCTAAAAATAAAAATCCACTGTGGGGGTTAAAAATACCCAGAATGTTATACGCAGGACATGCAGCTTTAAGAAATGGATGCCCAGTATTGCCAGCCTTTGAGCCTTGGTTTCTGTCAATAAAACACAGTTGGAACTTGGATGTTGAGGTCCAGCAGCAACCATCAGACAACTTACTATCACATGACATGCACAACTCATCCAGGACTGGCTACTTGCTACTATTTAACAGCAGCAACCAGTGTTCCCTCTAAGCTGAGCTATTGTGAGCCAGCTCACAGTTTTTTAGCCTCCAGCTCACACATTTTTGTCGTAGCTCAGGAAGAAGGCTCCAGAGCAAACTAATTTATGCAGCAGCCAAATTGCTCGCTCACAACTTGAATGCCAGTAACTCACAAAGTAGAATTTTTGCTCACTAGACTTCAAAGCTTAGAGGGAGCATTGGCAGCAACCCTACAAAAACCACTATGGTATAGTGGTTAGAGTTTGGGGATGGGCACAAACCAGCTCACAAACTAAAGTTCATGAACTTTGGCTGGTTCATGGTTTGTGAACTGAAGTTCATGGCAGGTCAACCAGCACAAACTTTCCATGAACTTTCAAGCAGTTTGTGGCAATTTGTGAATGGATACATTTCCAAACTGTCTCCACTCAATCAGAAAGTTTACCAAATTTCAAAGCAAACTTCAAAGCAATAGGGAAGAGACTGTCGAAGAGCAGGTGGCAGGGTGAGATTCCCTGTGTGTTGTGTGTGTAGCTTGTACTTTTGAACCTGTGCCTGACATTTCCTCCAAAAGCACTTTTCTGGGGGCATCTTCGGGGGGGGGGGATAACTCAGATCCCCTAAATCCTATCTGCACATAACTTGGAGGGGATGTAGGGAGGTCTCTGGTGAGTTTGATGTCTCTAGCTTGAACAGGTCCATTCTATACACTCCTGAACCTCCTGTCATTTCCCAAACAAGCACTTTCCTGGGGGCACCTTCTTTGGGGGGCCATAACTCAGACCCCATTAATCCAATTCTCACCAAACTTGGAGGGCAAGTAGAGGACAGCCAGCCAGAGATCCCCTGGTATTTCTAGCATGTCAGGGGGGCATTCTATTGCATCACAAACCGAACCAGTTTATTTGGTGTCTAAAAATCTGTGACTGTGGCTCATGAACCGGGCACGGCATGAACCATGAAATGAAATGCATTTTCCAGGTTTGTATCCATCCCTATTAAAGTTTTAGATTAAGATCTGGGAGACCCAGGTTGAAACCCCCATTCTGCCATGAAAGTTCACAGGGTGAACTTGGGCCACTCATATTCTTAGCCTAACCCAACTCACAAGGTTGTAATGAAGATAAAAGAGGCAAAGATGGGGTTTGTGTGTGTGTGTTTGTTTGTGTGTATATGTAACAACTTTAGCTGAAGACAGGAGGCCAGATAAAGTGTAGATTGGTTGGTGGACAGGAAGGAGAGAAGCAGGGAAAGTTGAGGATATGGTGGCTGCCAGGAGGAAATAGTGTGGGGAGGGGGATACAGGGGAAAGTTTTCCCATAAAGTCCTTTCAGGTTTCCAGCTACTTAACCTCACAACAACCCTGTGAAGTGAGTCAGATTTACAGACACAGACAGGCCCAATGTTTGGTGTAGTGGTTAAGTGTCCGGACTCTAATCTGGGAGAACCGGGTTTGATTCCCCACTCCTCCACTTGCACCTGCTGATGTGACCTTGGGTCAGTCACAAGCTCTGGCACAGCTGTCCTTGAAAAAGAGCAGTTTGTGTCTGAGCTCTCTCAGCCCCACCCACCTCACAGGGTGTCTGTTGTGGGGAGGGGAAGGGAAAGGAGTTTGTAAGCCGCTCTGAGACTCCAAGTGAAGGGCGGGGTATAAATCCAATCTCTTCTTCTTCTTCTTCAATGTCACCCATTGAGCTTGACAGTGGGGGAAGATTTGAATAGTCCCTTCCTACTACATTGGTTCTAATATGTAAACTGTACCTTAAATAGTTGGACTCGCCTCAACCATAACCAGTGCTATAGAAATAGATATAGATCCTAACAAAGAAAGAAACAAAAATATAGTGCTACCACAGCAATATCCTACTGGAAGCAACACTCCCCATGACACTTGTATGCTTATCTAACAAGCATTTCCTCAAAAATCTTACTCTGTATGCAGTTTAGTCGACCACAGAGCTTTTTTTTTTAAGTGTTAGATAGGTGCTTACACTGGAAGTGGTTGCCCTCTGTACAGGGATTTGCCCACCCAGGCCAGTCCAGGAATGGGAGGGAATCCAGTACTTTTCAGTACATTAAACAACAAGCCACGAGACAGTCTGTACCATCTCTGGTCTTCACAACAATTTGCCACCAGAACCTCTTTTCACTAGTCCCTGCCCTAGCCTTTCCTAAGGGAGAGATTCCAAACCCTTAGTTGGCATCTGGGACAGAACACCTTAGCAACTCACTCCAGAGATGCACACCTTT
>NW_015161415.1:665103-670592 GCF_001447785.1 Gekko japonicus | reverse complement strand
TATCAAGGGATTTTGAAGGGAAATCCCATTTTTGCACACCATGTGCTCCAAGTCACAAAGCAACTCTTTGTCTCTCAAGCGGCAGAATTTTCCGGTGCAATAAACAAACTGACAGAGGAGGAAGGGAGAGCTAAGCAAGGGATCTCACTCCCCTAGGGATCAAAACAATTATACCCTAATTTCAGTCACAAATTACATGTGGCTATCAGCCAATTGTGAGTGGACATGGGTGTGCCCAATTGTTGGTTGCCATGGTTGCTAACATCAGGTTTGTGGGATGGCTAGAAGTTTGGAGACCCTGCCTGCAGTCAGCTGACCCCAAACTCCAGCTACTTCATGGTTTACGTGACTAGTCGCATGTGGGCCAGAAAGTGGAGCCATGAGGTCTGGCATTTGGCATGAAAGTGTGAAAGAATGTGGGTTTATGGCATGGCTATTGAGGCCATGTGGCCCCCACCATTTGGCTTACAACAGGAAACAAGACACAGCATGTTATCAAAAGACATCACTAGAGAAGGCATGTGGATATAGAAAGCAGAAAGCAATTTTTCTATACACCCTCCATGTTTGGTTTTTAAAAAAGTGTTTATATTATTCAAGAGGAAATACACTGTTTAGAATAAGTGGCAATTTCAAGAGGACATTTATGCAACCTTACATATCTCTATCCTATCAACTCTTATACTTTCTGATAGAAAGCTATTACACCATTATAACCTTTTTCTCATTGGCTTTGTGGGAATTTTTTCCCCCTCTTCATTTCTGTCACTGGCTGGTGCTTCATTGGTCTGATGATTGAGACACACCCTCTTCCCACATACACTCCGCAATAAATACATAAATTAATGTTCCAAGCCATGGCCACCCATCTCCCTCTGCTCCAGCAGTGATTTAAAGGGCTTTAGCTGAATGCCGGGGAGCACATGGCCCACCAATCAGCTGGAGGGCCTTTTAATCTTTCAGCAGGGAAGGAGGGGGCTGTTGCCGGCTGCAGCTCCACATGCAGAAAGAACCTTTAAGGGTCTATCTGTGAGTGGGGTTGGGGCCGCAGCACACCAAACTGATTTCCCATTGGCAATTCAGGGCAGCAGTGGGACCTGAATCCCAAGTGGTGAATCACCACTGAGAAATCAGCCCCCCACACCGCAGCCCACATCCCACTTGCAAAAAGACCCTTTAAAGGGTCTTTTTGCACACGAAGCTACAGCTGGCAACAGCCACTCTCCCTCCCTGCTGAAAGATTTAAAGGACCCTCCAGCTGATCTGCGGGCCACATTCTCCCCACCAATCAGCTGAAGCTCTTTAAATCACTGCAGGAGTGGAGGGAGAGGGGTGGCCACAGGTGGCTGTGGCTTGGGGGTGGGGCTTGTGGGGGCTTCTGTCCCCAGCCAGCTGGTCGGGGCAGATTGAAGCCCCCAAACGGGAGAACCTCCACCCGGACCTGGGATCTGGCAACCCTATGAGGAAAGCATGCAAGGGAAGCAGAGGGGTCAGGAGAGATGATGAGGAAATCATGCAGGGTAGTGGAGGAAGAACAAGCACAGAGGGAGAAGAAACAGGGAGGGAGGAATGAGTAACGGAGAAAAAGCAAAAATCAGGGAGGCACTGAAAAAGGTAGATTGAAATGAAGCAGAAAAGGGGGAGAGACAGCAGAGGTAGTAGCAGAGAAGGAATGAGATTTCCCCGCTATGGCTACCTGCAAGTTTCCATTAGTAAATTTCCCTATAAGCTCAGTTAGAGTGTCATCCTAAGCAAAGTTAAACCCTTCTAAACCCATTCTGTACTTTAAAACTACTACCCAGGTCCAAGGTTTCTGTGAGCAGTTTCTAGTGATGACCCAGGATTTTTGGGACCCTCTTGAACAATGGTATTCATGGGAGACTTTTAACCTTAACCAGAAGAGGCAGACTTTTAAGCTCTGAAGTTTCTCATACAGTGATCTTCTTGAAAGGTCTAAACAAAGGAAAAATAGTAACATTCTTGGTTGGAGAGCCCCGGCAAACACCCACCCTTACCACCCTCCAGAGCTTGATTCCTTTCCCACAGCAAGCACATAGGCCGAGCTCAGACTGGCAGTTTGCCCCGATACAGGCACGAGCCAGAAACGTTTCACAAACAGATTAAAGGGGCCGTTCACACAGGCACATCTGTCAGACGTTCCCCAGCCGTACTCAACCCGTCTTGTAACGCTTCCCTCCTGAATTTAAAAGATACCAGGTGAAAGTGGTATCAAACCCTGGAAAGTGCGATTATCCCACATCCATCCAGCTTCTCGGAAGTGTGAACGTGAAAAGCCACGATCCGGTAGGGATGCACTTATGCGCACATAACCGGATTACCAGAAAAAGCAGCTTACAGCCGCGCTTCCGGGCCAACAGTGTGAACACTCCCTTGCGCCTCCTCCCCAGTATGCTCCCGCATCAGTCGGTGCAGTGTGACTGGGAAAACCCGGAACAGTTTGTTCCTCGTCTTTTTTGCCATGACTCCCTCCCACTTCAAACTGCCAGTCTGAACTCAGTCACAGAATGTGAAAAACATATACATACTTTAAACTTGACAATATGAGTTCGTACCTATATAAACATGCCTAGTAGCCTGATTGAGCTGGTCATACACCAGTGTAAAGATACACATATGCCATATACTTGCTCTAAGAAACATCAGTGTATCTGCAGCAATCTTGTTTGATGTATAAACAGTGGAGCTGTCCCAAAGAGTGATTAACACATGGGAATTCACTGCCATAAGAGGTGGTAGCGGCTACAAGCATGGACGGTTTCAAGAGGGAATTAGATAAACATATGGAGTAGAAGTCCATCAGTGGCTATTAGCCACAAGGTATAGATAGGGACTCTGGGGCAAGTGATGTTCTGTCTTCTTGGTGCTTGGGGGGGTGGGGCAACAGTGGGAGGGCTTCTAGTGTCCTGGCCCCACTGTTGGACCTCCTGATGGTACCTGGTATTTTTGGCCACTGTGTGACAGAGTGTTGGACTGGATGGTTTGATCCAACACTGGCTTATCTTATGTTCTTAAATACTGCTTTTATTATAAGTCCGTCACAAGTTCAACAGGAATTGAGAAAATCCATTGCCCAGATCTTTGTGTGCTTTATTCCTGTGAAGCTGTAGCATATGTTTCAATGAACAATGCCATCAAAGAAGAATCACTGTAGTTAAAAGACAGTACAAACAGCATTCTAAAACAGGATTTCTAATGACTGTAATTGCCGCTGCCTTTGGCTGTTCCTTTTCTGCAGCAAATTCTGATACATGCTGACATCAGCTAAGCCCATATACATTTGAGGTTTTTTGTTATCACACTCACAGGCAGCATGGAACAATAATTTCTCAAAATCTGTGGGACAAAGGGGAAAATGCTTGCTATGCTATGCCAGTGAACAGAAACTCTCAAATCGTATTCAGTCACTATATGATCACAGCAGGCTTTACACATGTATAATGTTTACAGTGACCAAAACACAAACATCTGTAGTAACATTTCCTGTTTACAGTGACCAATTAAGGTAAACTTCCTCTCCTTTTGTACTTAACAGTCTCTTAAAATCTGATCTGACTTAGAGGCATCCACAAGCCAACTGTCTTTGTCTGCTACATGAATGGTGTGGATTCCCAAATGATGGCTCTGATTGACTGCAAGAGGAAGCATGTGGTCTTAGACCTGGGGAAGGATGCACAGATGGAAGCAATGCAGAGGGTGGAGCTGATGAGGTCAAAACCATCATAGCTAATGGAACCAAGGAAGCCTTTGCAGGACTTTCAGGTCCTTTTTGTCCTGGGTGTGGTGGAGATGATTCTGCTCCTTTGAAAGCACTCTCCCAAAGAGTGGGTTTAAGATATGACACAGTGTCATGGGATTCCTCCAGGTGGACAAAATACATGTCATGGCCATCAGACTGGGTCATCTTGGATCCAAACTGTGAGCACTTTTTAAACAAGTAATTTGTAGCAAAACTACCTACTTCCTGTCCTTCAGAGTTTTCTTAATGATGAATAAGTATACTGATTGTAAATGTCATAATGGAACTGGACCCTAACCTAAAAACTGGTTCAGAGAGGTTTTTACTGAACTGAAACTTAGTCTTGCCAAGTTCCCGGTTGGGTTGGGGGCACAGTTCCCTCTAAGCTGTGCTAGGGGGCGCTGGTGAACATTTCAGAGGACAGCTCAGAGGATTTCTGCTTCAGCTCACAACCAAGCTTCCATAGGCAGGCCCGTAGCTATCATGGGGCACACAGGGCCCAGCTCCCTAGCAATTTTTATGGGCCCCACTCCCCAAGCCTCAACTTCCCCTCCCCCCAGGACCCCTCACCCCGATTGCCTGTCAGCCTGTTGGTGGGGAGGACGAGGGTGGTGACTTCAGAGGCAGCGGTGGCACAAGCAGCAGCGGCAAGGCTAGGCTGACAGCCCAGGCAGCGAGAATGAATAGGGGAAAGAAGCCTCCATATTGGTCTGCCTGCTACCAGATGCTTGCAGCACCACCCACCAGCAACAGGTAAGGCAAGGCAAGATGACAGTCGGGTACCTCCTCTGGCCCAGGCCAGGCACACCCAGCTGTGCTCCAGCACATCGAGCCCGCACATGACACCTCCATGGCCAGCCCAGCCATCACGCGCCTCTCCTCTCCCAGCCCTAGGAGGGAGTCAAAGGTGGAGGTTAGGCTGCCCCTGGCACCACACACACAGGGAAGGGGCACTTGAGCTCCTGGGGAGGGAGGGAGCTGGATGCTTTACAGAGAAAGCCTGCCCTTACTGGGGGGAACTGGTTACTACTTTCTGCGTTTAAACACTGAGTCCTGGTTGGTAGACCTGGCCTCAGGAGAACAGGTCTACCCACCCCAGTCCACTATATTGGTAGACCTGGCCTTCAGTCTACCCATCCCTTTCCACTTACTGGGGGGAACTGGTTACTACTTTCTGTGTTTAAACACTGAGTCCTGGTTGGTAGACCTGGCCTCAGGAGAACAGGTCTACCCACCCCAGTCCCCTATATTGGTAGACCTGGCTTTGGACCATTGCTCTGTGCTGACCCTTAGAAAACATACCAGCACTTGGGGGGGGGGGGACTCTTGCAATCTGCTTTGGTTTTGGGTTTATTTTTTTTGTGAAATATGACAACTAGCATTACAGGTCAAGTGTAACAGAGGTGGAACAATCACTATGGACAGCCCTGTAGCTAGGGGTTTTGGGGGGCCAGCCATCTAATTAAATCAAAAGCTCCAGGGCTTAGGGGGGTAATGCCCAGTTCCATTAAGTGGTTTAAGGGTCAAACAGGAGATTCTTCTGAGAGGAGGTAATGGTTTCTCTATGTTCCAGCTGTATTTGGAGAAAGTATGTATTGGATTCTAGCTAAATTTACCAGTAATGGAAGACACTTCCATCAGAATATCAGAAATTTCCTGACTGTCCTCTCAGTCACTGATCTCTCCAAAATGGTGTTCCTGAGGCACATGGGACTCTCATGAACAGAATGAG
>NW_015161415.1:663839-665073 GCF_001447785.1 Gekko japonicus | reverse complement strand
AAGACTCAGCAGAAAACTTCATTTAGATCCAACACTAGGAGCAGAAGTGACAGGAAGTTAGGGGTGCCAATTTCCATGTGGGGGGTGGAGTTGTCCCAGAGTCAAAAGTGATTTCCAGACAACAGAGATCAATTCCCCTGAAGAAAAATGGCAGGTTCAGAGGCCAAACTCTATGTATAAGAGACTTTACTAGATACTGTTTCTGCATCTATGGCATATCATAGTCTAGGGAAAATTGAAGTCTTGCCTCAGGTACTACCCCCAAATCTCCAAGAATTTGCAGAGTCAGAGCTGGCAACCTTAGGCAATTAGAGGACTACCAGTCCTAGTTTCTACTAGGACTGGTAGTCCTCTAATTGCCCACCAACAAGCTCCTGCCCACCATCAAGATTTCACTGCTGAAGATTATTGTTTTTTCCTTGGTTAGCATTTCCTCCTTGCCATATCCCATCACATCTAAACACTGTAAGGGGTTTTCCCCCCTTTCTTTCTTTGCTAAATTTAGTGAGACTTCTTGAAAGATAAAACATTGGAGCTAGATAAGATTATATTTTAAAAGATAGGAGAGTTTTGAGAAAGGGAAGAATCCTCAGTTTGATGTGTAGAGTAACAGAGTTTAGCTATTTAACCTGATTAATAAAATAATTACTTTTTTATTTTGGCCAGATCTTCCTGGGTGGTGAGATCTAAAGCTTAGTTTCCAGTGTCTAAAAGAGATTTTGATTTGATTGTTTAACTTTTATTTTAAGGTTTACAGGGTCATGGGGTAGAAGCTGAGGTTGTTTTATACTATATTCAATACAGAAAAATGATGTTACAGGTAGGCAGGAAGGCAGGCAGGCAGGCAGGCAGGCAGGCAGGCAGGCAGGAAGGAAGGAAGGAAGGAAGGAAGGAAGGAAGGAAGGAAGGAAGGAAGGAAGGAAGGAAGGAAGGAAACTTTGATATAGTTGATACAGCATATAGTTCAGCAACTAGCTTATGAACTTGGAAACTGCAAAGAAAGTTTACAAAAACAAACCAGGCAAACAGTCCAGGGAATTGTGCTCATACACTACCATATGCTGCTGAAGGTTCAGTGAAAAATAGCTCCAACAACAATAGTAGAAAAAGGACATTTGCTTTGCAAATCATTTATGTAAACCACTTCAGATGCAGTTCAGAATGTTTAAACAGTTAACAAACCACTTTTTAAAGGGGTGTCTGAACAGGAACGGAGCTGGAGAACTAAAAATTA
>NW_015161415.1:650086-663829 GCF_001447785.1 Gekko japonicus | reverse complement strand
TGCTGAACCTGAACTGAATCCAGATTTGTTATGGTTAGAATATATTTTCCTCAAATAAAAACTAGAACAGGAAATCCATTTCCCACCCCACTTTCAGATAAAAAAATAATGACCCAGAAATAAACTTGAGATACATTAATGAGTTTGTGTTTTTTAAGGTACTTCAGTGGGAGAGAGACCTAATTTGAAGCCTATGGTCTTTATATGGGAAAAGATAACACACTGGCAGTTGAGCAAAGTACTGCTGAGATACAGAAGAGCTCATCTAGTAACTCACAATGGGAAGCTTATGAATACAGCTCCTCCGGCAAAGGACAGAACATTTTTAGCAGATCATACTTTTTAAAATGTTCCCTCAACATCAAGGAAGGAAATCTAAAACAAATGCATACATAGATCTATAGCCTTATTTCAACAGGCAAAAAACTTTCCAGCATTTTAGTTCACTAGTCCTTCAACCCAGCACTAAATTCTCCCCTTTGATTCTTATTCTTTTTTTTTCATGACTGGCACACATCTCCATCAGAAATGGACAAATTAACTCTAACTTTGAAAGGACAACCTGAAATCACATTTGAAAATACCTGGTCAAGATTTCATAAGTGGTTGGAAGACTACAATAAGTAAATTATACAGACATTTAAAACTTGTTAAGGATATATAAAGTACAATTTTGATATATTTGCAAGTGATATACATAATGATATAAGGTGAAATATATAAATGTATAATAAATTAGGCATGAGTTTGTCAAAGAAGGAATTGTAAGAATAATTTCCCCTCTTTTATGTTTGTTATGTCTTTAAAATAAAAAAATGATTAAAAAAGATTGTTATCTTTACAAACATAATACATGTAGATGTTAACAAAATGGAGATGTGTTATCACCTTTTTGTGAGCAGCTTACTTGCCTTTTCATGCTATAGGGTTGCCAGATGTCTCGCTATGGCAGGAGACCTCCTACCAGCAACTGTGCTTCCTGCCACTGCTCCTTTGGGAAGTGAGGAAAAAGAATTAAAATTACCATCACTGCATGTGATGTGACATCACGTCTGGGAAAAACTTGGAAAACTCAGAAGTGATGTCACGTCACATTCAGCAATGGAAACTCCCCATGTTCCCATCCCCATCTCCTGCCAGGTGTCAGCCATTGTCTGGCAACCCTATATATCATACAGTACTTTTGATAAAGTAATTTTATTTAGTTAGTTAGTTATTTTGGGGGTTATATCCCGCCCTCCCTGAAGGCTCAGGGCAGCTAACGATGAGCCACAAGTGCCACGTTAAAACAGATAAAAATAGCATAAAAGAGAATAAAACAGTATTATACGGTATAATACAACACAACAAAATGACGGTGCTCCATTTATCACAAGATGGGATCGATCTTAATCCAACAACAACGTTCCGGTAGCCTGTCATCCCTTTCTCCTTCCAGGGTCACCTCGTGCCCCGATGGAACCACATACTGGTGGTAGTGGTGCGATAATGCAGAAGTTACGGTGATGGAATAATGGATCAAGGCTTATAATATTTTATTACACTTCTTGAAGATGCATAAAATATAGAAAGGTATTTAATGCCAATAATGCTTTGGAACATTAGGTTTCATTTTGTGGCATAATAAAATAAAAGTTTGTCCATATTTCTCTCTATTTGTAGACCTGGATCATGCAACTGTCTTCTACTAAGTAGCCTTACCCCATGGGAACAAGATTTCTTCTGCTGGAGCAAGGCCTCCTTAGCCAGAACAAGTTTCCTTTCTTATCAGAAAGGAGTCAAAAGGTGCAACCTATAGATCAGTGATACTCAGTGGCTTTGACATGCCACCTGTTATAATAGCGCTATTATAAATTATTATGAATAGTGGAGGGGAACATCAAAAAATCTATTCCTATGAGAATATCGCTGTCATTAATAATGAAAAAGTGACTTTCTAATCATTACAAAACACTTGAACATTGAATCAAAGGCTACTAAATATTTGTTTAATGTTCCCAGTATTTTTTTCCTTCTAGGAGATGAAAATTATTTTTAAAATGTCTACTCCTGTTTTTTTAAAAAACTTAAACCTCCTTGTTGACTATTTAAAAGGCTCTGGATACCATTGCATATTGTGCTATTCATCTTGAAGTCTGTAGTAAATGCAGCAATAATGATAACTTTCCTTAGAAGCTGTTAACACTGCTCTCTTGAGCTCTGAAAAGATTAGTCTTGCAATAAAAATAACTCCTCATTTTTCTTTTATATATAAGCATTTTATTACAAAGACAGTTAGCTAATTTTCATAACTGAATTGGATGTACTGCAATTTACTTCTATGCTGCGTAAGATTTGGGGGGGACTGTTAAATGGAACATAATTACACTTTCCTCTCTTTGCATATCATAAATCACTCATCTTTCTGACAGCGTTAAATAATCTATTTAAACTTCACACACTTATACTAATATATGTACTTCAGTTTAAGGCTTACGTGGAGTTGATCAATTTTGGGGTGATAAAAGAGTTTGCAGCTTAATTTGATATAATTTAAGTCATAACCTCCAAACCTTGCAAAGTAGTCAACCAGCTTTCTCTTAACTGTTTTCAATTGCTCTTCTCCAAAATATCCTGTGGGATTAACCCCAAAATGATATTAAACCATATTTTATTTATTTATATCTCACCTTTCTGTTCCAAAAAAATCCAAGGTGGCTGACAAATATGAAATACTGTATTATAATACAGGCATCAAATAATTAACTATTAGTTACCAGCATTCAAATTTGCTTGTTTATTTGTTTTACTGGCAGGTAGCTAAGGGGAGCTGCGGTGGCTCAAGTGGTTAAGACGCTGAACTGCAGGCTGTGAAAGGTCGGTAGTTCAGCAGTTCGAGACCCAAGTGTGCCGCATGATGGAGTGAGCTCCCGTCTCTGGTTCCAGCTCTTGCCAACCTAGCAGTTCGAAAGCAAGAAATTGCAAGTAGATAAATAGGTACCACTTCAGTGGGAAGGTAACAGCGTTCCGTGTGCCTTGGTGTTTAGTCCTGCTGGCCACATGACCACGGAAATGTCTCCGGACAGCACTGGCTCTTCGGCTTTGAAACGGAGATGAGCACCGCAACCCTAGAGTCGGATTCGACTGGCTTTCGAGCAAGGGAAACTTTACCTTTACTAGCTAAGGGGTGGTGCTGGGCAAATGGAAGAGCTCAGCCTAGATGGGAAGGTCTCCTCAAGCATCTCTAGGTTACATCTCCTTTTAAAAATATCAACAGTCATAGAGTGTGGCTTTTCCCCAGGCAACAGGAAGCATCTCTAGGTTACGTCTCCTTTCAAAAATATCAACAGTCATAGAGTGTGGCTGGGCAGGTTCAAAAACTTGACCTAGCTAATGAAGACTGTTCTACTATAAAACTAATATAATCTAAAGGCATTTTTACGCATGCTGGCTAATGCAATTTCAGTGCACTTAGTAACTGGATTTACTGGGTGAAACAGCAAAATCCACTTGCAAACGATTGCTAAAGTACATTGAAGGTGGATTGACATGACAGTGCATTATTCAGTGTGTGTGAAAGTACCCTATGTTTGACTCAGTATAGGTAGATATTAGTGTTCTGACCAAATGCACTGTTCACAACTGTTCACTGTTCACATGAAAGTTCATATCTTGAATAAACCTTTGTTTGTCTTAAAGGTGCAACTGGACTCTAAATTTGTTCTACTGTTCACAACTGTTCACATTTGTTAAGCTCAACAGGAAGTCCATTCTGCCAAGGTAACTGATGAGCCCTCTAAAATAACCGTCTGTGCTATATAGTTCAAATCACAATTTCGAAGGCAGCTCGAACAGAAGGAAATCAATAAGAAAAAGCATCAAATATTGTTTTATATTTGAAATAATGCCTAAATCTATTCAAGTATCCATGCCTAAAAGACTTCAAAACAAAATAAAGAATCCAAATAAAGATGTCTAATAGAGCAATCCTAAGCAAAGTTACACCGTACTAAGTCAACTGAAGTCTCCATAGAAGTGAGGAACTTTGGAGTCTCTCCATAGAAATGAGTCTTTCCATAGAAGTGAGTAACTTTGTATTGGATCTAAACTTCCCCTTCTGCAAATGGAATTTTTTTTTTACTACAGTAAACTTCTCCAAATTAAGAAAACAACTCTTTGTAATCTAGTAGGCCTTCAACAGAATTCAATTGAAAAGGAGAAGGTGTAACTCAAGGCATATTATAATATGTGATGCATAAATGTTCTGTACTTTATTTAATACTCCAGATCTAAACGGAATTATTTTCAGTATTTGTGAATGGTCAAAAACCTTCTCATCTGTCAGTTGTTCCAGCATCTTTGCTGTCCAGTTTCAGTTTCCTGGACAGCAGGAGGGGCAATGAGGGGAGAGAGTGACTCAGCAGATATTTGATAGGGTTATCCTCCAACCACAACAGTTTGCCAATGACTCTACCAAGTCAGACAATTCCATTTTGTGTTTCTGTACACACCATTCCCACTTTTGTAAATCATTGCATTATGAATTGCTTTGGGAAGGCTTTCTGATCCTTATGTATGCACTGTTCCTGATTATTTGAGTTATTTCAATCTCTGTGACCAAACTTTGGTGGGGATACAGGTGAGCCATTGACAAACTTTGCTGGGGATACAGGTGAGCACCAATCACCCCACTACCACCACATGGACACACTGATGGGCCCCTTGGCTATTTTGCAGATGGGGGCAGGGAGGACTGAGACAGAGGCTAACCTAACACATTCTGTCAGGTGAGTAGGAGAGGTATAGCAACACACTTAAAGGTGAGAAAGGCAAAAACAGTTTCCTGAGTGCAACATGCATAACTGTCTGCCAGCTGGACTGAAGACATGAGTGTGTGCTCCGTGAAATGAGCCCCTGGTTGTTAGGGAATGAGTTCACACCCTTGAGGCCAAGGTGGCTGACCTTGAGAAGCAGAGACAGTCAGACACACAAATAGGACTTTCAGGGACTTGTTAGATGTGTCCCACTCCAAGAATGGCAGCCCCGCTGCTGACAGGGAGCATGAGGGTCAAGGACAAACAGGGGGCACCATGCTGAAGAAAAGGGGAACATTCCCTTGGTTGGTGAACAGGCATCCTTTCGCACCATGGAACCATCCTTGGGTAGGGAGGGAGGGGTGATTTGTTCTTTAGTAGGAGTGTGCATTCGGCAATAGCTGAACTGAAAAAATACCTGAAAAATACCTTGTCAGTATTTGGGGGGTATCACATAATACAGATCAGAGATCTGTATTTAGCTACTGGTGCAGCATAACCCAAAAAAGCTTACATTATCCGGCTTTTTTGGGGGGGATTATTATTCTATACTGAATACAGGGTCTTATTTAAACCGCCAGTCAGCTGTGTTGGGTTTAAATGACTTTCTTTCCCTCCCCAATACTGAGGAGGGAAAGAAAGGCATTTTAAACATGCCTGCCCTTTGCTTCCCCAGCCAGTCCACCATGGCAGGTTGGCTGGGGAAGGGAAGGGCAGGCATGTTTCCATGCCTCCTTCCTTCTCTGAGCCTCTCCGCTACTGTGGAGAAACTCAGGGAGGGGAGGGAAAGGGGGGCATGTTTAAATGCCTTTCTTTCCCTCCCCAAGATCAGGGAGGCTTTCCCTTGTCAATTTCACTCACAGCTGACTGGCAGGAAGTGAAGCGACAAGGGAATCTGCAGAGGCTACCAGAGGGAAGGAAGGCATTTATCATGCCTCCTTTCCCTCTGGTGGGGTATATCAGACCCGAATATTTTTAGCAATACTGAATGTTTCCCCAGTCCGAATACTTTACCAGTATTGGACTGAGGAAATTCAGCATTTACTGATATTTTTTGGGTCTGATTTACCCGAAGCCAAAAAATACCGTTGGGGGGGGGGGGTTTGCACACCCCTATTCCTTAGGCACGAAGAAAGATGGGTTGCAAACCAATGTTCTGACTGCATGGTGACTTGCCTGCCTCGTGCGAAGACCGTGGGCATTACGTGTGGTCTAGATAGGCTGGTAGACAGTGCTGGGTAGGAGCCAGTGGTTGTGGTACATGTTGGCACCAGTGATGTGGGGAAATGTAGTTGTGTGTTCCTGAAGGAAAAATTTAGGCTGCTAGGCAGGAGACTCATGGCCAGGCTCTCCAAGGCAGCCTTCTCAGAAGTGCTGCCTGTTCCACATGCAGGGCCAGCTAGACAGGCATGTCTCAATGCATGGATGAGACAATGGGGTAGGGAAGAAGGGGTTGTTTGTTAGGCACTGGGATGCTTTTTGGAACAAGCAGGACCAGTACAAAAGAGATGGCCTCCTCTTGTCCTGATAAGGAACCAGGCTGCTTGCTCTTAAAAACAAAAAGGTGGCAGAGCAGTTTTTAAGGATCATAGACAGCCTCCCGTTGTGCTCCCACCTTCCATTGCATGTTCACTCTGCAGAGACTAGAGGTCTGAAAGGGGTAAAACTGTTACTTACATGGCTAATTCACACTAATGAACTATCTAGCTTGTAGTTTTATTTTTTACATTGATTGCAAAATCACAATTATTTTCAACAGATGTTACCGACACTAGTATTGAAAACTTGGTATGCAATTTTCTCATGTATCATTTTCAGTCCTACTGCTTCCTGAGCATATTTCAACAGTGAGCCTTTGTACTGTTTCTTAATGCATGGATATCAACCTAGAAGGGCAGTCCACTGAACTCTGAAACCCCTTTCATTGGAATGTGAGTGGGCATAGTGGGCTAAACACCCTAACTTAAAAAAGGAGCAAAAACAGTTTGCTTTTGTTATCAAGGAATAAACTACTTTGCAATGCAATAATTGAGTTAACCACAGACAGTACATTTACCAAATAAGCCAATTGAAGAGTCACCTTACCAAATTTGCAGCCCTTAAGAGAGTAATCTTTCCAGCTTGGCCAGACACCTGTAGTGAGACTAGGTTTTCAAGAAAAGCCTGAGAGACTTTACTAGATACTCTTTCTGCATCTGCAATTTCTTATGTAAAGAAAGGCCATCTTCTAAGTTCAACCAATTTCTTGCTGTGTGGGAGGTACATGAAACAAGATATACAGCATTAAAATTTGCTGCCTTGATCCCCACCATTGAATCACAGGTTAGCAAAGAGATGGAGACATTCATGGGGAAAACTGTTTAAAGAGGAAAGGTCAGGATGGGGTTTATAGATCATTCTGTGAGATAGCTCATAGCATTATTTCCTGCTTGTTTAATTGGGCTTTATTTTCTCTAATCTTATTTTTTAACTTTTCCTGGTAAAAACTGACTTATATAGCAAGTGGGGCAAGTGTTGGAAATCAAGTGGAGCGATGTGTTGATGTCACATCAGGGTGAAAATCCATTTGTGACATCAGCATACCAGGCAATGCTCTGGACTTCCCCCCAAACTCTATGGTAATAAATTACAGAGTGTCATCTGATGCTTTGACATTATGTCCAGGTTTTCACCCAGAAGGTGACATATATGCATCACAAAGTGTCATTGCCACTCCCCACATTTCCCCTGCTAGCCCAAACACAAGGGTGGACAGAAAAGCCCACCCAAAGTGAACAAATGGTCAGCCTGCTTTGGATGGAAGTCACATAAATGTGTGATTAAAAAAAAGCAATTTTACCAATCAGACACCTTTAAGCATGCAATAACTACACATTAAGTATTATTCTTCTATTTGTTTACTTTATTTTAACTCACCTTTCTCACAGAGACTCAAGGCAGGGTACATAACAAGGGCAATGTACTCCTATAGAATAAGACATCCAATGAACAATGCAATACTACAGAACAACAAACTGCCTAAGGCAAGGTATGCTTTAAACTATACAGTAAGTAAAATTACAAGTGTAAAAGCAAGGTGATCATTGCACTGGACTACAATTCCAGTCCATTATAAAGGTGGCCTCTTGGACAATTACAATAATCTGCTTCATTAAAACGCCCTTCTGAACACTACTACATCTGCTAAAATTCCCACTATTTTATTTTGTTATGACAAATGAAGGCTTTAAAAAAAAACCCCTTCGACATTCGTCATGTTGCAGCAGCTTGACATATCCTTGTGCATTTTTTAAAAAAATTGCCTTTTTAACTATAAATGTTTTCCCTAAGCCCCTCAGTAGTGAAAAGCAGTGTGGATGGCAACATCAACACTGAGTTAAATAGTTTAAAATGCTGTTAAGAGCATTCAATATACTTGTTCCATGGATTCATGTACTTCTGGAGCTGGCAAACAAAAGAAAAATATCCAGATTTTGAACGATTCAACCAAGTGGAGCTGGGTGATGAAGCAATCATTCAATAGCTTTCATTTGGATTGCATATTATCTGACACTGGCAGAAAGCCTACAACGAATTATATACAAACGCTGGTACCACAGCCAAATGTGGTGCACAGTCAGGCAGAGAGACTGAAAGCACTAAACTAGTTAATGAAAAGACAGGGGGGGGGGACAGCAAGCACGCTAAACCCCAAGGAATTCTACTCTCATGTTCATCATGAGAGTGAAACAACAGAGAGACAAAATAAAAGTATATAAAATAGTATTGCAGATACCTGCCAACAGCACAGAAAGCAACCAGTGGGAGTCTGGGAGGGAGACCATCAGTGACAGCATGTTGTCACTTCCAGGGGGAAAAAACCAGAAGTGAAACCAGTCCTTTCAAGGAATCACTGACAACCCTATGGCTCTACCATGGAGTTTCTGATGATTTGTGAAGAGGTATGACATCACTTCTGGGTTTTCCACAGAAATGACACCCTGCCATTGGCCCAATAGCCGTTTTTTAAAAAATCTTTCTCCTGCTGCTGTTCCAAGTGATAGCAGGAAACAAGGGGCAGGGAATTCCCCACTCCCACAAGGGGACTGGCAACCCTAATCAACAGACAAGAGAAAAGGCAGGTTATAAATATTTTAATACATAAACACATAATAGAAACATCTGATTTATACTGATTTGTGTTGGGGTGCCTTTGAAGACAACTTGGAATCTGCTGCTGGTTTGGAATGTGTCAGCCTGATTATTGTCTTGGGGTTCCTGATAGGGGTGTGCAAGAAAAAAATTGCATTTTTCATATTCGGGTATATCAGACCCAAAAAATATCAGTAAATACCAAATTTCCCCCATCCAATACAAGGATTTTGGATTGGGGAAATACTCAGAATTTCTGAATATATTTGGGTCTATTATAACCACGGGGAGGGGAGGGAGAGTGAGAAGTCAGGTTTAAATACCTTCCCTTCCCTCCCGGAACCCCCAGCCACTTCCACTGGTAAATTTCTCTCCCACTGGTCAGCTGTTAGGTTTAGGCCATTTAAACCTAACAGCTGACCGATGGATGTGAGATGAACTGACCAGTGGAAGGGAAGATATGTTTAAATGGTTTTATTTACTTCCCTGAGCCAGCTTGGGGAGGGGAGGGAAGGGAGGAAGCATTTAAACATGCCTTCAATCTCTCTTTCTTCCCTCCCTGAGTCCCCCACTGCAGCTGAGCAGCTGGGTAAGGGAAAGGAGAGAGTGAAGGCATGTTTAAATGCCTTACTTTCTCTCCAGCTTGGGGAGGGAAGGGAAGAAGCATTTAAACATGCCTTAAATCTCTCTTTCTTCCCTTCCTGAGTCCCCCTCCCACAGCGAGGTGGCTTGGGAAAGGAAGGCATTTCAACCTTGTAAGCTTTACATGGGAGGAAACCATTTCAGCCCTGCCTTTTGCTCCCCCCTGCTCTCGAACCCGGAGGGCAAAATGCAGGGCTTTAAAGGCTTCCCTGAGCTAGCTGCTTAAGACGATCTAAGAAGATCAAAGAGCTGACTGCGAAGAGAGAGAACTGAGTAACAACAAAGGCTTTGAAACTGCTAACACTAGCACTTTATTATGTTTTATGGCTTAAATGGTTTTAGAATTGTTTAATTGTTGCTGTTAACCTATTTTATGTGTATTGTAAATTTTATGTTGTTTTATGTAAGCCACCCTGAGCTGGCACCGGCCGGGAGAGCAGGGTAGAAATGTACTAAATTAAATCAAATTAAATCAAAGTGGGAGGAGTGAAACCGAGTGCTGAAATGGCTGCCAGGCAGACTTTTAAACCCAACAGCTGACTGGTGGTTCAGCTTTTTTCAGGCTCAGCTATATTGGTAGCTGAATACAGATCTCTTATCTGTATTTGGGTTACATGAAACCCCCCAAAAAGCAATAAGGTATTTTTTGGGTATTCATTCAGCTTGGTTTATTCTGAATGCACACCCCTAGTTCCTGAGAAGAACATATCCAGTTCTACATCAGTTACATTGGCTGCCAGTTTGTTTCTGATTTCATTTCAAAAGGCTAGTTATAGCCTTTTAAAGCCCTAAAAAATCCTAGGATCCACATATCTACAGGACTGCCTCCTCCCTGTGCATTAGTTGCAGACCTCAGGCTGCTACCTAATAGCTGCCCCCCCCCTTAGGGTGGATATTAGGGGGGTGTTCTTATAGGTTTTAATTTGAACTTGTAAGTTCCCTTAAGCCGTGAGTAAATACATAAATAAGGTAACACCTGATTCAAACATACTGCCTACAAAATCCTATTAAAAAGGATACCCAAAGCCAAAAGTAATGTAGAAGTATCTAAAACTCAGTAGAGAGCCATGAGGTCTTGTGAAAGAGAAGAAATCCCATTTCTACCCCCACGCACACATTTCTACCCCCGCTATAACTCTATTTTCCCCAATACCTACACCACTGCCACTGGTTCAGTTTCCCTACTACTCTCTTCTTTCAGCTTCCATGTCCATTCATTCACCCTAGACCATCAACTCCTCCTCCACATAGTGCTGGTGACAGGCGCCACTGTCTTAGTGTTGGGAGCCAATTTGGATTGCTATGTTGCCCAAATTCCATTTTTTCCATTAGCATCTGTGTATGCATAGTCATTACTCATAATGTTTGAAGACTTTTTGCCCCAAATTTATATTTATATGTAAATTTATATATAAACAAACTGTTTAACAAACAAATTTGTGCTTAAACTAGAGGGTGTCCTGGGTTTGCAGAATGCTGAATTGTAGTTATGGCTGACTGGGTTGTATGGATTGTTTTCACTACACAGGAGCCAACCTTTGGCTATTAGATATAAGGATTCTGCATATATAAATCTTATCAAAGCTTATTTCATTTATGTTTAAAACAATCCAGTGAGATAGGGTAGACTAGAATAAAATGATGTGATTAAGACCTCACAAGGATATTCAGACCTGTATCTTACATTTAAGCCTCAACAATCCATCAACTGCACTGCATTAACAGACTTGTTTTTTTCTTGTGGTAACACTTGGCTGAAATGCAAGTACAGATATAATTTCCACATTCTACTAAAAACAGAAAAACAATTCATAAGCAAATCCTTTTGCAATCAGACCAGGGCCAGACTAGACTAGTATCCTATCACCAGCAGTGGTCAAGCCAGAGGTCTCTCTACATGCATGACATGAAGACAGTAGTCTTCTGCATTGCCAAACATGGTGATTCCATTTAGCTCTTATGACTAATAGTAGTCCATAGTCTTATGCTCCATTCATTGGTCTAATTTACTTATCTTTTATACCCATAAAGGTCTTGCCACAACTTATGATAGGCCCCGGTCACACGGCAAAGTTGCCACGGGAGAGGCACGGGAGTCCCGTGGATTTTCCAGGCATGATCTCACCCCAACATCTGGGAAGCGCAGTGCTCCCATGGCGAACCCGTGGCTCCCTGCCAAAGGTGCGGAGTTAAAAACTAGTACCTACGAGATACTAATTTCCTGAAACCGCGGGCCAAGGGCGGGCGTCTGATTGCGTTCCCAGTGGACTTACGTGGCATCCGGCGCCCACAGCAGTTAATCTCTGCAGGTTGCGCAACAGCACCCAACAGCGCATGAGCATAAAGAGCGATTGCTAGTGCGAGCGCGCGGCACGGCTTCTGTGCCACGCTGCGGGATACCCATCTGATCAGCATTTCACCCAAACCACGGGACCTCGACCGGGACATGTGCTCAGGCAGCCACACGTTAGTTTCCTCTGGGCAATTAGCCACGCCTCCCCCACGCGATATCCGGCCCGTGTGACCGGGGCCATAGAATTCCATAAATTAATTACACTTTGTATGAAAAGATACTTTCTTTTGTGTCTTGTGCATTTGACTTAATTGTGAACAAGTTCTAATATTATACAGTTGAAATGTTTTCTCCATCAGCTCTCCACACCATTCACAAACTTTCAAACCTCTCAAATTTTGTTATAATCTTGTTTTCTAGTCCATTGATTCAATGTTATTTATGTAATTTTGATTTTGTAGACTACATTCAACATGTGAGCGGAAAGGCAACATGTAAACAAACAAAAAGATTACCAAGATAATTATTTTATCAGCCATCAGTATCTGCTCATTTGCTCTAAACTAGTGCATCAACTCAGAGAAAAAATAAAATAATAAGCTTTTTTTTTTAAGCCCAAATGTCATGAAAATATTTTATAGGCAGCACTGGGTCCTCAGACGACAAGGAAAAATAAGGTTGTACATTATCCTGAATCTGACTGTGTTCTCAGTCCACAGCACACAAAGAAAGCATTCCATTATGCTTTGCTGGAACTATCACATATCTGCTGATTCCTGGAATTGCTGAAAATATATTTTTTAAAAGAATGACAGATCTTCGTGATAGCACAATAATATGTCACCTGAGAACAAACTGCTCTTAAAATGCAAAAATATATTCAACCTTCTTTAGCTCAGTCACACTCTATGCAAGAGAACAATTTAGAAATCTGTTAGTTTCTGATCTAATGAAGAAAAATTATTAGTCCTTCTATCATTAATCTGAATAAGAAAGAGCATCCCTCCTTATATATAATTGTGAAGTGGAGTGACACTTTCTGAACATTCCATACGCTCCTAAATCATTTGACTCCATGATGTGTCACTCAGAAGCTGTCCCTATCCACTGGCTGCGTTGCCTGAGTCCCGCCTCCAACATTCTAAACAGTTTGCTGTTCCTTTCCCCCCAGTAGCCAGTCAGAACACAGAGGTCGTTTGCATATGCGGCCTGATTGGCCTTTGCCTCTAACATTCTAAACAGTTTGCTGTTGCTTTTGGAAGTCATTGAATGTGTCCTGAGGTAAAATACATATCCCAATCTTCCCTTAAATGGTCACTGGAGTTGTCATTCTCCCTGTGGGGCCTGGAGACCTCCCAGAAATTACTGTGTTTCCCAGCTACAGCCCATCATTTCCCCTAGAGAAAATTTCCCAGCTATTACAACTGATCTCCAGATTACCAAGATCAGTTCTCCTGGAGTCAATGGCTGCTTTGGCCAGTGGACTCTATGGCATTATACCCTGCTGAAGTCCCTCCCCACCCCAAACGCTGTTCTTTCCAGACTCTACCCCTCAAATCTACAGATATTTCCCAACCCAGAGTTGGCAACCCTGTAACTGGCTATCGAACTGTTTTCCAGACCCTTGGAACCCAGAAAACATAGCACAGGAGGAGGTGCTTTTCTACCTTCACTGCCACTGCATAGCCCCAAATTAACATAAGCCAACCTCCAGGTGGCACCTGGAGATCTCCAGCTATTACAAATGATGTTCAGATTACCAAGATCAGTTCTCCTGGAGTCAATGGCTGCTTTGGCCATTGGACTTTATGGCATTATACCCTGCTGAGGTCCCTCCCCACCCCTTCCCTCCCAGGCTCTACCCCTCAAATCTACAGGTATTTC
>NW_015161415.1:607569-649792 GCF_001447785.1 Gekko japonicus | reverse complement strand
TTCAGTTGCCCCTGCCTTCTGAGATTAGATGTGGGTGGCAACTTGGGAGAGGGCATCCTCTGTTGTGGTATTAAAACTCTGGAACTCTGTCCCCAGTGAGATTCATCTATCCCCTTCTGTGTCATGATTGCGCTGGCAGGCTAGGCAGGGTATACAAAGTCCAAAACACAGGCTGGGGTAAGGGCACCAGATGAGACATAGCAGAGTCCAGAATGCGAAGACAAAACACAGTCTAGGGTTACCGGAGATTGCAAGCAGAGTTCAGAAGCTGTTCGTCAAAGTCAGGGTACACAGTCCGAAGTCAGGGAGCTGGGGAAACAATGTCACACAAGCCAAAGTCAGGAGCCGGGAAGTCAGAATGAAAACCAGGAGACAGGAACGCAGGCTCCAGGGTGCAGCGATTCGTCTATGCGATTAGTTGCCAGCACGAGTTGGGAATCTGAGAGAACTGCCTAAAAAGCCCGTTCCACTTGTTAGCCAATTACCGGCTGCTAACAGGGTCCTGGCTCCGGTCAGTACTCTGGGCTTAGAGGACGCCGACCTCACATGCGCACCTCCTTATGCCGGGTTGCCATGTCCCACCACCTCTGATCGCGCAAGCGAGCCACCGGTGGGGGGGAATCAGGACACATGGTGCTTGTGCTTGTGCTTGTGCTTGTGCTTGGCTCTGCCGGCGCAGCTCCAGGTGTAAACTCTCCTGGTAGCTGGTGCTCATCCTCTGCAAGACTTAGGTCTGCAGGGAGCTCACCCTCAGACGTTGAGGCTGCAGAATCCCCGGGGTCAGGGTCTACGGGGTCGGGCTGCACTGCGGGCATGACAATCATCCTCATCTTTATTATGAATTGTCATACTCAGATATTTGACTGGTCAATGTGTTAGCCAAATTGCCTTGAATTGCTGATTAATATGGGGAGTTATGGTCTTAGATTAGGCAATAGGCAACTGCGGCGGCAAGCATCTATGTATCCAGGGGTGCAGAATTATCCAGACACACCAAAATAGATGCTCAGACTGATATCAGTACAAGATGGTGTTGTTTACTAAATGTATTTCACGCACACAATAACGCAAGCGCACAAAATTATACAGCATCTAAGAAGTATAGATAGAAATAAAAGAACACATTTGCATTAGCCGGATATTTTGATGATGGGAGATACTATACCTGTCCTGTAGTTGGATGGAGCAAATCTCAGGAAAATGAGGGGGCTATGGGATGGCGGGGAGCGGGCCATGTCCTGAGCCAGCAGGCACATGGTAAGACTCTGGCTGCGCAACCAAGAGTCCGAGACTTTTGGTAGGGAGGGGTCAGGTAGGGGAGTGAGAGTGCAAGTAAGAGAGAGAGAGATGGTGCTGCACAGCCTCTTTTATAAGGAGGCTGAGGGGTGGGCTTAGACTTGGCCACCTGCCTTGGCACACCTTCTGCTAGTCCATCCCCAAAAATGTGCTGACTAGTGTTCGGGATGAAGGTCTGTGGAGTGGGTAATGTTGATTCTAATGGGGAACTAGATTGAATAATGGCACCTGATGGGATTATGTCTTCTGCTGGCCAGAGGCATTGTTCTCTTGTTGTCTCATGTCTGCAGTTTCGACATAGGAAGGGGACTCTTCATGGAGTCCGGATCCCCTGTCTTCTGGCCTGGCATGGCAGCAGCCTGGCTTTGCAATGCTGTAGGTGGCTAGGGAGCTGGTTCACCTCACTGTAAGTAGGAGGGATGGTGACATACAGGGCCCTTGGACACATTGTTTCACAGGAAGGCTTCCTTTTTCTTGGCATGTGTCAGTAGCTGGCCTTCTTTGGAGCCACCTTATAGCTCAGTCCCCTTTTCACACAACTAGCACATGTCCGGTGTTTCATATTTATGAGTTCACAGAAACATAATAAGAGTCACATCAGGCAACAAAGGATGTTCTGCGATTTGAGATCTAACCAAGTTCTTGGGAACTACAGATGTATCTCTGCAGGATTCTTGCTGTCCCAAGCAACACTGTCTTCTGGAGCTAAGGTGGTGTTACTAGCTTGTGCTCTCCAGTGAAACAAAGGGCTATGCTATCAGCAGCATAGCTGCTAGTAGGGTCTCTGATGATAGACAGGCCTCCTCTGAGGAATCAGACTAAATGCATCCCAACCCCCCATTCAATATGGTGAGAAAATGGGATTTGAGCACTCAGGCATTGCCCAGGTTAACAAGGACAGCATCAGAGATGATGATAATGATGATAGAAGAAGACATTTTATGCTGCCTTGCCACCCAGTCATGGTCCCCAAAGCAGCAAACATGAAAACAGTTGAACCATTAACAGTAACATTTTAAATTATAAAATAATTCAATAAAGCAGATAAACATACAGCACCAGAATCAAGGATGGGCCAGTAATCATTACTGGGGCAATGCCCCCCATAGATGAGTGCCACCCCCTCAAACAATTTTTTTTTAAAAAAAATCCGGTTTTGTTTTGTTTTTAATGTAAGATGCGCATTGGGGTTTCCCTGCAGCAGGGAAACTTCAGCCTCATTTTTTTTCTGGGCCAAAAAATAGTTTTTTTAAAATGCAAATAAAATAAAATAAAATTGCAAAATGCAGAAGAAGAGAAGAAGGAGGAGGAGGAGAGTCGGAGATCCCCCCCCCCCGGTTTACACAGAAAAGTAGCTAGGAATCAAGTCTCTCCAATCAAAAGGACTAGAGGAGGACTAGAGGTCACAGCACAGCTGGAGCTACTGCTGCTGCAAGAGGGCACACACACACACACAGATTTGCCGACACCCCATCAACCAAAATTTTCTGGCTACCTGTATGCCAGATAAAACAAAGAGTCTTCACTCACTGGTGGAAGACATTGATAGAGGGCGATAGATGAATCTCACTGGAGGACAAGTTCCAATGTTTTGATGCTACAACCAAGGAAGCCCTTTCTCAGGTTGCTACTTGTCTAGCCTCAGATGGTGGAGATAACCAAAACAGAACCTCCAAAGATGACAAAAGTGAACTGAAAGGTTTATATGGGAGAAGGCAGTCCTTAATGTCTGCTGGTTCCTGACCATACAGGGCTTTAAATATCTGAACTAAGCCCAGGAGCAAATTAAAAGCCATTGTATGTGGAACAAGACTAGAATGCTATTTTTCCTATGACCTGCTTCAATCAACAGTCTGGCCACATTATTCAGTGCCAAATGTACCTTCCATACAGTCTTCAAGGGCCACCCCACATAGAATACCATACAGTAAACTAACCTAGATGTTACCAAGTCATGCATAACAGTGGCAAGAACTTTCCTGCCCAGGACAGGCCACACCTTATAGTTATTTTGAGATGTATTTTGGCATCCCAAAGATATCCAGGAATTTTTGAAAAACTAAAAGACCCCCACAAATCCTAGATAAATTTGGGATTTTCCAGGAAGATCAGGAGCCAGCACTGCAGGCTCCTGGGGACAGTTATTTTCTATTCTGTTTATGTGTCTTGGGGTTTCTTGGAAAAATGCCCCCCCTTCAGTTTGTACATTAATCCTCTTTTGCTTGCAGTGCCACAGTGGCACTGGGTTTTGCTGGGCATTCCATACACTGAACTGATTGTACTGGCCTTGCAAAAAAACCCAAAAAAACCTTGCTTGGAGTGTGATTTTGTGCTTGACAGCAGCTGGCATTCCCACAATGGCACTGGGTTCTGGTGGGCACTCTTTGATTACACTGGTACTGCTGGGCACTCTGAACATTTCACTGGTTCTGCTGGGCTTGCAAAAATGCCCTCCATCTTCATTTTCTACTGCAGAGATTCTCTAGTTTGACCTTAGTCCTGTTGGGTTTGCAGTGCCACAGTGGCTCTGGTTCTGAGGGGCATATTGCCCTGGTTCTACTGGGCTTGCAAAAATGCCCTCTACCTTCAGTTTCTACTGCAGAGATTCTCTGGGCCTTTGATACTGTTCTGCTGGGCCTCTATTGCCCTTGCTTTTGTGCTATTTTTTTCCCTTCATTGGTAACAATGGAGGATGAGGGCATCTTCTTTGTGAACAGTTAAAACATCTTGGGGCATACAGGAAAAATGGTGTGTGAAATAAGCCCAAGAATATTTGGTTTGTCTCAGGCTTATTATTTTAACATCTGGTGAATTGAACGTGTGGTGATAATCTCTCATTCAGTTTCTTTACAGTCAGACGCACCATTCTCTCTATTCTTCGCAGAAGAGCAATCACCATCAACACCTCTAACACCTACCCATAGCTCATTCTGTCAAAATTTAACGAACTGGTAATACTTCTACCGTCTGCTATTAACACAAAGCTTTCCAGTGTTTGGTAGCAATAAATCCTATTTCCACTGGAAAGGTCTGCTAGAGGACACCAAAACTTTTTAGATTTGTTCAATATATTACGAGAGAGAGAGAGAACAATTCCATGTATATAATGGTATGCAGTACTGAGTAGGAGAGTTCAAAATCAATTTGTAAAAAGGGCAAGTTTACAGTAAAAAACAGAGTTACAAAAACAGTCCACATTACACATATTTCTGAGAATCAGAATGGAAGTATTGTATTTAACATTAAAAAATCAGATACTAAGCTATCTATTTAATTCAAGTTCTAGGAGTACCAATTTCAATTGTCATGTGTGTGTCTAAAGTGCCATCTGGGCTGCGGTCACACACACTAAATAATCCATTTTCAATGCACTTTCGAATTGGATTTTGCCAGTTCACACAGTAAAAATCAAGTTAGAAAGTGCATTGAAATTGGATTGAAAGTGGATTATTTAGTGCAGGGTTGTCAAACTCATTTGTTATGAGGGCCGGATCTGACATAAATGAGACCTTGTTGGGCCGGGCCGTGTGTGTCATAAAATGTAATGCCAGGTAGTGGAGATATAAACTTTATAAAGGACACAAACACAAAGATTTTTTTTACTTAAAATAAAAAAATGCTTAAAACATTAGCTCTGTAAGCTGCAAATCTACTTTTGATTTATTGACCTTCACCACAGAAATCTCACGCTCAGAGTTCTGAGTCTAGGCAAAGGAAGCTATGATGCAGCAGCAGCAGCAGCAGCAAAACTGGCTTCATCATGTGCCCCCCCCCATACCTCACCTGGGGGAACTGTGATCCCTTGCGATCCCCCCGAAATGACCTCTGCTTTTCTCACATTTTCTTTTTAAAACTGATAAACTAATAACAAAGACTGGCACATATTTCAAGGCATACCAGAATTTCCCATCATTCATGGGCTGTCATTCAATCCAGTGACATGGGCAAATTCAATAATAAGGAATATTTGCTTACTGGGATATATGTACATTATGCCTTTATGTACATTATGCCTTTATGTACATTATGCCTTTGTACATTCTAATTAAAAACTAGTCTTGTAAGAGAAAAAGACATTGAACAGACATATTGGCCATGTATGTGCAGGACAAGGTATGGTTGCCACCTCTGCCTGTCACTGATATATTCATTTAAGTAGCCTCACCACCACTGGCTTCTGAAGCAAGTATGTCAATAAACAAAAATAGGACTTTTCTTCTAGAAAAAATAAAGGATTCTTAATAGAGCATTTAATCCTGCAAATGATCTGGTAGCACTACATTAAAGAATAGCTGCAACTCAAACAGAAAAACATTTATTTCTATCAGGATATAAAGTTATTCGGGGGAAGGCAGAACATAAGCTAACACACAGACTATAACAATTCTATTAATTTAAGAGGATCACATCAAAGAGCATTTTTGTTACAGTTTAACACAAGGATTGTTTTAAACCCATTTCCCTAGCTCAACATCCTGTTAAGGAAGAGTTTCTGAATTCAGTCCATTATCATAACACATTCCACACGAGGTTTATTGCCTATTTTTCTCTTTTCTTCATCCCAGAAGACTCTTTATAGACTCAGTTCCCCCTTATCCTTTTAGACTCTATTTTTGCTTCGGTATCCCAGCTATGTTTAGTAGTATATCAATACACTTGTTTCAGAAGATGACACAGGACAGCCCATACAGGACAAACCTTTTATTCTTTCCTCACTGAGTATGGTGGCAACAACAAATAAGGCTTTCATGCTTCTTGCAATTCACCACGGGAATCTCAGAAGCCTATAGCCCATGAGCATAATTAGCAACAAACTGGTACCACTACCACTATGTGTCGCTGAATAAAAGGAAAAGAAGGTTAATGCAGAAGAAATAGTACAGATGCTCTTCCCTTCTAATAGCCACTTTTGTTGGGCTTGAATACTCCTTAATAAACAGGCAATGGACTGCCATTTCTAGACTGAGGCAGATGTGAAAAAGATGCAATTTAACAAGAATAAGTGCCAAGTTCTACATCTGGGTGGCAAAAATGAGGACCACGCATACAGGATGGGGGATTCACTTCTGAGTAGCAGTGTGTGTGAACAAGACCTTGGGGTAAGGATGGACTGAAAGTTAAATATGAGCAGTCAGTGTGATGCAGTGACAAAAAAGGCTAATGCTATCTTGGGGTGTATCAACAGAGGTATAACATCCAAATCACAAGATGCCATAGTCCTGCTGTACACTGCATTGGTCAGGCAACACCTGGAGTATTGTGTGCAGTTCTGGAGGCCTTACTTCAAAAAGGATGTAGACAGAACAGAGCGTGTGCAGAGGGGAGCGACAAAGATTATTGGGGGCCTGGATTGGGGGCCTAAACCCTATGAGGAAAGGCTGAGGGATTTAGGAATGTTTAGTCTGGAGAAGAGGAGGCTGAGGGGGGACATGATTGCTCTTTTTAAGTATTTGAAGGGCTGTCACTTAGAGGAGGGCAGGGAGCTGTTCCTGTTGGCAGCAGAGGATAGGACTCACAAGAATGGGTTTAAATTAAGGGCAGAAAGGTACTGGCTGGATATTAGGAAAAACGTTTCTACAGTAAGAGTTGTGCAACAGTGGAATCAGCTGCCTAGGGAGGTGGTGGGCTCCCCTTCATTGGCAGTCTTCAAGCAGCATCTGGACTTGTCAGGGACACTGTAGGCTGATCCTGCATTGAGCAGGGGGTTGGTCTAGATGGACTGTATGGCCCCTTCCAACTCTGTGATTCTATGATCCAGGATGACAACTGTTAATAACACTCAGAAGAAAAGTGAGTTGGAGAAGGCAGTTGCAGGAGAAAAATGGTGGATAGGGGTTCTCCTTCATACATTTGCACATGCTATTTATCTATAGCCCAAGGTGGCTATTTAAAAGGATTAGACAAATCAGTAGGTTTCTCTACAGCTATGTACTCTGCATGTTCAGAAGCAGTATACTTCTGACTACTAGAGACTGAGAATGAAGAACAGGGAAGAAGGGTTGTCTTAATGCCATACTTGTGTGCTTCTGAGAGATATCTGGCTGCCCACAGTTGCAGAAAGAAAGCTGGACAGAATTAAAAAACAAATGTAGTTCAAACACTGATGAATGAGTAGGTATTTAATAGCTTGGACAGGATATTTTTAACCTCTACTTCTCCTTCCTCTATAGTCACTTGATTCAACCCAAATTGTGTTTGTGGGTTTCGCTTGATTTTCGCTCTACCACAGTCATGGGTTCCAAGTGGAAGTGCTTAAT
Organism: Gekko japonicus; assembly: GCF_001447785.1. NCBI lineage: Eukaryota > Metazoa > Chordata > Lepidosauria > Squamata > Gekkonidae > Gekko > Gekko japonicus. The sequence goes on along the minus strand of NW_015161415.1, from coordinate 642,239 downwards.
CATAAGCCAGTTGACAGAAGAAGGGGAGCAGAGAGTGAAAAATGTTGCCATAATAAACCTACTCCTCCATCTCTCCCCTTTCTATCTTTCTCTCTGTCCTACTGTAAAGAGCAAACAGGGAATGCATTTAACCCAAATTATAGATACCAGACAACAGGAATAGTGCTTGAAAACTAGGTACCATTTGAAATACTCAGAGCACAGCAAACAAATCTTACTTTTTAAAATGCACCTGATTGTCCTTAGATTTGGTAGGGTGATTTACCAATCCTGTGTCCTAATGGATCATTCTTCTGGGATATTGCCAACATGCTACTCTGTGTGATGACACACGTTTCTGTGATAGGACACTGGGAGAAAACTAGAGGGGATGGAGTGTCACCAGATAGAACACTTTCCAGTTCCTCCTGGTGTCCTGTCAATCCATGTGTAGTTGCCTTTGCTCTAGAAGCTTTGCTGGCAGTCACCCAATGAAATGAGTCAAGCTGTCTTCCTCCTATGTCTTGTCTTGCCCATGTATAAGAGCTGTGCCTGAGTGACCGCAGGTGTGACAGACTGTCAAGGGTTAATTACCCATGTATAAGAGCTGTCCCTGAGTGACCTCAGAGTTTGCAGGTGTGACAGACTGTCAAGGGTTAATGCCTCACAGAGTCTGAGAACCTCTGAGTGACAGGCTGTTCAAACCGAATTCTGTGGATAGCCTCAGTTAAGAAATGACCGTTGCAAATTGATAGTTGAAGAAGAGTCAGTTTAGCCCTGATGGTGGACTGGGAAAGGGGCAGAAGGAGTGGGTGAATCAACAAGGATCTCCATTCAAGCCAAAAAGGGAAATTGTTTTTAGTTAAGAGAAGTAATCCCTGCCCAGTGAAAAGCGAGATAGCTCTTGAAAGAGGAGTGATTCCTAGTCTGCGTATGAAGAAGGATTTTGGGAACTGGGTTGTATGTCCTGCCTTCTAAACCTTAGGAGTCAGTGAAACCCAGGAACCTATGCTTGAGTGTTTAAGCAGACACTGAAAAGAAAGCCTCTCTCCTCAAAGTTACAAAGATCTTGTTGAAAAGCAAAAACACTTACTTGTTGGCAACATATTATTTGAATTTAGTGTGATTACAAAGTTAGTTACTTCAGTTTTTATTATTGGTTCACCTCATACATCCTCCCCTTGATTCCACCTAACCTTTTCCCCTCAAGTTAAATAAAATATTTTGTTTATTTTTTAACTTTCAAAAGCCTCTCATGTGCCAGTACAGGTGTAGAATATTAGCAGGTGACTTTGTGTCTTCCCTTAAGTCCCTGGGCTGGGTCAGCATCGAAATATATAATAACATGACAGGGTGGGATAGTCATAGACCAAGAAACAAGAAGAAAATAGGTATAGGGGCTGCTCAGCAAGAAAGAAAGAAGAAGGGGAAATCCTGTGTGTGAGGGAGGGAAGAGGGTGAGATCACCATAGCAGAGTACCTGGCTGAACAAACACATATCAAAACTCATTGATCCAGTTATTATCCCCGATGTTTGTCCTACTACAGCTATGCATAACTTCTGGCTCATCAGTCAAACATATCCCACCAGCCATGGACTGTAGCTCCTGCTACTCTTGGAGTTCCAAGCAGGCAGTATTAACAGAAAGTTAATCAAGCCCCTGTTGGTCTGTCTTCCACTTAGTAGGTCATACTTTTGTGAAGCAAGTTTTGCATGAACCAAACAGTTTTCATTACCACTTTTTAAATCAAGTTATAAATGTTGCTGAATTGTTTGGAAACAGGCCTACACAACTGATGCCCCACTAAGGCAACCATATGGCCCTCCATCAGAGTTCTGGTAACTGTCCTGATTTTGTTGTTGCCAAGGAGTATAGAACAGGAAGTTGTCAAACACCCAGAAAGTCATAAAACCTGCCTAGAAAGCTGCCTGGCCTGGTCTAAAAAGTCTAAACTGATCAGTGAATGTTTAAGCCACTTATGTTTAAAATGCAAATACAGTATAAACAAGAATTACTTTAATAACAATTGCCTATCTGCTATCTCTCAAATTCTGTCCATCACCTATAAATCCATATAAATGCATTAAAATGTTGGTATCCCTGTGTCAGCTTTTGAGTGCAACTCTCCATTTCTTGCTCAAGGTGACCAGGATCTTTAAAATGCTCCAGCTGAAGGCTGAGGTACCTCTCAGATGTTCCAATAAAGAATCTGGAAATATACGTTTTATGTGAAAGCATCCCAATTGTCAAAAATATGTGCTAAAATTATATCTTAAATCAGACTTTCAATTACTTCAGGGTGGATAATAAATGTCTGTCTTCCCCGTAACTGCAGTAATTTTCATCTAGCACTCCATAAAAGAAAAGGGAGAAACCTGTCATGCCCATTGCTAACTCTGCCTCCTGTGTTTGAGCTCAAGCAGGTGTTTCTTGAATCGTGATGCTTCGTCAATTCCCACTCCCCATACACTTCAGTAATGATAACTTTTTTTTGCATTTAACTGATGTATGAATTTGCTTCACATTCCAGGAGGTCAAATTAAAGTCAGTCATTTATACAAATCATAGAAAAAGCACAGGGAGCTGACTGAATCTTAATGAAAATGAAAGGCTGTGTAGGCAGGAGGAGCTGAAATGTTTTCCCTTGCCTTTCTTCTTTCCTCTGAACACAGAAATCGGTACACCATGTACCTTTCCCCTCTGTCCTGGAACCTAAAAGTATTTTCCATATTAAAAAGTAGTGGATACAGTATAAAATCTATCTCTTTTTGACTTCAAAAGCAAAGCTGCAATTGGTTTTAATGGAACTGGATTACACCCATCATTTGCATTGGCTGTTCTTAATGGTAGTACTTCACGCACTGCATTATATACTATACTACAAACGCAATGCTTTCAAAATAACACACTCAGGAAAAGTGATGCATTTAATTCAGGTCCCTTAGTATAATAAGAAAAACAGTTGAAATAATAACTTGAGGATGATGCATACAAAAAAATAAGTCAAACAAATAGATAAAACAAAAAATATAAAAATAAACAAAGAAAGCTCTAAAAACTTAATCAGAAACATTGGATGCAAAAAATGAGTGTCAAGCAAAGCACTGGAATATGGGAAAGCTTTGGAAGATTCTACCACCGCAATATCACATCTTTTACTTCCACATCACCTCTTCCAATCTCATATTTCCAATCACTCCCAATTTGCCCCCTTGCACGCTTAGGGATGCAGAGGCCTGGGGGGAGCAGGGGGAGGAAGGTGATTTTACACAATATTTCTAGAATTTGGGAAGCACTGAAAAAATTGCATAACATTTGACCTTGACTTTTAGGATGAATTAAATTGTTTTTAAGACAAGCTTTTAGTTATTAAGAAGGTCTAGTATTATCCTGATAGTTCCTGGGTAAGACATAGACAAAGATTTATTATTGCTTAAATATGACTAATTTTGTTCTCATTTACTATGATACAATATGTATGATACTAATGTACATGATCTTTTTTTTTAATCCAGAAAAGACTGCATTTGGATCACCAGCCAAAGGTAGTGAAAGGCACTTCTAGTCGACACCACCACATGCTTTTCCAGCAGAAGGCCTGGGTCCAGGAGCACCCCCAAGCTACAAACCTACTCCTTTAGGACCATCTAGATAAATCTAGATAAAAAATGGACAGACTTTATTCACAGGTTTATAATGAAAGAAGAGTTGAGATTAAGACAGAAAATGGAGAAGCTAGTGGGAGCAAATGATAGGAGAAAGATTAGTCTTATAATACATTTTGAAATGATGAAGCAAAGGAAATGTGAGTGTGGGTTTCCCAGAGTGATAAGAAATATGCAAAAAGCTAAAAATAACATGAATGCTTCTTTCTCTGTTTCTGCTGTAATGTGGGAAGTGGGACTCACAAATTTCATCACAAGTGATATATTGATCCCACTTTACATTCTAATGTACTGTTACCACCAATGGCCTGCCTTGTTGTTTGGGGAATTTAGCTATACGGCAGTATAGGCCAGAGGTATACAGGAATCGCACACCACTTGTATACTGAGGTCTGACACAGTAGGAAAACTCCAGGTTTGAAGAGTAAATTAAACAGTTTTTATTAAAGTATTTCCCTAACTACAAGCACACTAAACATTCAAAAGAGCAAGCAATACAGAACTAAGAAAGCAGAGGTGTTTGATAGCAAATAGAGGGGTCAGTTACTGGGTAATATTACCTGTCCAGACATGCAGTAGTACTTGAAAAGAATAGCGCCAACAGCCAGCATTATGCACTATGAGAGGGGCAGAGAAAGAGAGTGAGTGGGGGGGGGGGGGGCGGGGACGGATCTAGATTTTGGAAAACAATGCTGACCACTGGGAGGTCTTACGGAGCTTGCCCCAGGTGATGACAAAAGATTACCTGGGCCAATCCTGGGTTCCAAGGAGTGTGACATCAGGAGGAGCCAGACCTGGATGTAACCAATGACGTTCCAGAGGGGCAGGGGCAGGCTTAACAATGGCCTTGATTAGGTGCTGGGTGGCTAGTTGAATGGGTTGTCTGACTCATTCTGAGGGATGGAGCAGGAAAGAGGCTTGGAGAAAAAGAACTCTTACATAGGCATGGGGTCACACAAAAGTTCTGGAGATAGGAGGACTATTCGCTGGGTGGCAACTGAATAGCCTTTAGAAATGCAGATACCTACCTGGTGGAACCCATTGTTTCATATGCATACCTCTCCTGGGGTGGGAAGGAAGACTGGAGGTTTTTTTCCCTCTAAGGGCTGCCTTTTATGCCACTTGAAAATGGAGACCCATTTGCAAGGCTTTGCTACCTCTATGGTTCAGAACCAAAAGTGCCTTCCTTGGTCTGGGTTTGTGGGCTCCGGCTCAGGTTAGAAAGTGGGGTACCCCTGTTGTTGGGGCTACCCTAGGGTACAGACAGCACCTCTTGGCTACAGTACATGCTTTCCCAGTTTTTATGTTTTATTTCTGCACTTTGATGAAAGGCATCACATATAAGGATCAAACAATAATGACACTGAGAGTGTGAAATTGCACAAATGTCCTTTACAGCCCAACCCAATTCCCACAGATCTGCTAGTAATATGCTGACACCTTTTTCCTAAGCAGTAAAAAAAATACATACACACCTATATGCTTCAGTAAAAATATTCTGTCAGTGAAACAGATTGCATTCAACTTCAGTATTATAAATGACTAGGAATAAGGCCCATTGTGGAAATAAATACAATGAGCTCTAGAAAGAGGCTCTGGTAGAGTGCCCCAGCTTTGGGCACTCAGTGACAATTTGCTGTAGTGACCTCATTAGCCAGCCAGCCATGGTGAAGCCAAAAAGGAGAGAGAGCCGTTTTCAGTTTATTCTGACAAGAAAGTGCCCAAGCTGGCAGTGGGCGGGGGAGGGGGTTATGCTGAAAGTCCTTTGTCTTTTTACTGACAGAAGCAAGCTTGGTTGCCTACCAACAGCCACTGATGGGAGAGTTACTCCCACACAGGAGCCAAGAGAAGTGTCTTTGTCAAGGGAGAGAGAGCTGTCTGCCAGTAAATCTGACAGGGAACAGGGGCTGAAGTGAAAATGGGTGGGGAAGAGGAGCAGACCCAGCACCTGGCCAATGGCACACAAGTACTCTTGAGTGGCGTCTGAAAGCGCGGAGGAGAAAAGGGAATCCCTGTTGCTCATAATCAGCAGGGAGCTTTCCTGTACCACACTGGGCTGCCTCCTAAGCCTCCGCCCTGCAGAGCATCCATCCCCTTTGCCAGCTCCTCCAGACTGAGGCCGAGACGCTGGGTGCCGGCTCTGTGGGTGGGATTGAGGCAACGCAGTGAGGGAATGCAGCCAGGGGATTGGCAGACCTTCCAAGTGGCAGCTGAGCAAGTCAAATGCTGTGGGAGTGTGTGGAACATTCACACCAAAAGAGAATTATATATAAAGAGAGATCCTTATGGCTACAAAAAATTCTTTGGAAAATGGCATGACAAAGACAAGCTATTTATGCACACTGCATCTTGAAAAAGGTAGGTAGGTAGGTAGATCATGTGTGTGTGTGTTTTGGATGCATATCGTGTGTGTGTGTGTGTGTGTGTCTTGGACGCATATCTTAATGTGATGAGGGTGTTTTTGTGTGTCAGCAAAGCTGAGCGCAATACCGTATGGAGCCTGAACCCCTAGCAAAGTCACTCCAAGTGGAATGATCACAGCTGAGACACCAGACTAAGATGCATCCACACCCTTCAGGGATCAATAGCCACAACAGCAGAAGAGAACAGATAGTTCCAATGATGATAGGGCAAAGGAATCCTTGAAGTATAGCTACTGGGTGGCAGCAGTAGTAGAAGGTGGCACTGGAGGAAGATCTTTTGTAGACAACAGCAGTGCCACTTCAGCTAAATCCAGTTAGTTACTGCATAGAAGAAGGCAATGGTAAACCACTTCTGAACAGCTCTTACCTTGAAAACCCTATGATGAGATTCCATAGTGCTAGAAGATGGAATCCCCAGGTCAGATGGCACTCAATCAGCCTCTGGGGAATAGCTGAGGACAAGTACAAGTAGTGCTACTCTTAATGATGCAACTGGACTAAAGCCGAAAGGACATTCAGTTGTTGTCATGATGGATGCAAAAGGAAAGTCCAAAGCTGTTCAACACATATAATAGAAACATGTAATGTGGGAAGTATGAATCAAGGTATGCTCAAAATTGTAAATGAGAATTTGAACGTTTAAGCATTCTACTCCAAAAGGTTTTCCAGAAAGCAAGTCTGATACAGCAGCAGCAGGTCAGTGTCTAAAAAGGAATGTGCTGAAGCCACTCTGAAGAGTTCCTCCCTCATACGTCAATACTCATCGAGCCCTATGTCACGCCTGCAACAGCTGCTTCATGTCTCCTCTGGTGATGTTTCTCCTTCCTCTGCAACTGATTGCTGGTGCTGAGCTCTCAGGTGTGCTGACCTGCATTGGTACTGTAAATCCCCTCTACACCTGTGCTGATGTTGCTCTTGCAGACCTGGGGATTCTGGGTGAGATAGGGCAGCTGACTGACCCTGAAATGCCAGCTCCGGGTTGGGGGATGTAATATGCACCTCATAGCCTCCTAACTGTGATTCCTCAACTGATTGCTCAGATGCAGCTGACTGGTGGCTGATAGGCACAGAATCCAGCTGTTCTTCATCAGTCAGAGCTGTCTCTATTCCATGATAGCCATCTTATTGAGATGTTTGGAGGCAGAAGTGGGCATCAGGGGTTGTGGTCGGTTAGGTTTAAATCACTCCTTACAAACTAAACTTACAGGTTTGCTATTGGAGACAAGATGTCATCAGTATGAGATCTGTCCTGTAGGGTTCAATAAGGTGCAGTCCTGGCCCCCATGATATTCACTCTCTATGCAAAGCCCATAGAAGAAATAATATGTCTTGGAACTGGCTGTGTTTCTTTATCCAAATGCCTTGTGATGTGGTAGCGGTCTTGAGCCACTGCCTGACAGCTGTAGTTAAATAGCCCAATTAATTGTTATGCATGATCTGAGTCTGGTCAGGGTCCCTAACCCAACTTGCAGTACACATAACATCCAGAAACTATAATTCCTAAGACAATTTTCCTGAGCAGAAATGATCACTGGGGGCTCTGTTTGCCTCACTCTGGGACTCCACGTGTCACAGTTAGTACATGTGAGTCCTGGGCCGGTTCACTCACTAGGCGAACTAGGTGCTTGTCTAGAGCATGCCAGCCCTTAGGGGCACCAAACTGGCACATACACACCCCACTGTCCTGGTTCAGCTGCAAACACTACTAAGTTTTAAACATGTTATGATCTTTCTGATGATACCAACACCAATTCCACCAAAGAACTTAGCCCTCTGGTCACAGAAGCGTCATTCAGCTGAGTCAAAGAAGAATCTAAGTAGGGGGCTATTACATAAGGACACTCAAGTTGCAACTGACTTATGGCAACCCCAGCAAGGAACAGTCAAGGCAAGTGAGAAGCAAAGGTTGTTTGCGACTGCGAGTGCCTTTCTTTGCAGAGTCTTCCTTGGTGGAAGCCAGATGTGCAAAGCAGGCAAAGTTACAAAAGAAAAAGTGAGTGTTAAGAGCGTGGGTGCCAGGGGAACGGGAGGTCCGGGGTACAGATCCAATTAACGGGTCGGAGCCATGGGGGGTGCAGGGGGGGCGCCAGAAGGGATCCTTGCCTAGGGTGCAAAATAAGCTGGGGCCGGCCCTGTGTGAGTCCCAGAGCAGGACAAACAGGCCCTTCATGGCAGTTTCTGCTCAGGAAAGCAGCACAGGAGGAAGTCATTTTCCTCCACATCCTGCCCACAAGCAGAAACCAGCCCCACTGAGCTTGGAAACAATAGTTCCCAGATATTACATAAAGGGCAAGTCAGGTGGGGAGACCCATGACCTGACTTGGGTCATGTAAAATGTTTAACAGAGATCTAATAGTGATGTAATGCTGATTGGGAATAGTCTTGATGCACATTGGTCTTCTCACATCTGATGGGGTTCCGCTTCATTCATCTGAACAATGCCTTCTGAAGATGCAACATGTATTTTCTCTGTTGTGGCTTTCGCCTTTGTGGAATGGCCTGCCTTAGGAGGTCAGGAAGGCTTCCATGCTTTTGTCATTCCACAAACAGAATAGGTCAAGAGGGCATTCTTCTAAAGGGAATATGGCTGTAGTATAATGGATTTGAGGGTGCTTTTATAAAGAGAGCATGATTGTAGATATTCCACTGTTTATTATGTTAACTTCATCTAACTGCATTACTTTTTTCTTTTGTAATTCCTCCTTTTTGGTATTTTCTATGACATAGCATGAGATGTGGAATGGTATAGTACAGGCCAATACTGTCAGATCTCTGAAGCTAAACAGGGCCAGTACTTGGATGGGAGACCGTCAAGGAAGGGTTTGCAGAGGAAATGGCAAACCACCTCTGCCTGATCACTTGCCTTGAAAACCCTATAGGGTTGCTATAAGTCAGCTGCAACTAGACAGCACTTCACATACATGCACACGCACACACAATGTAGTATGTCTAACAATTTTTGCACTGTATCTAATTTTTGTGATCCTAGTCCTATTGTATTGTTTGGTGGATGTCTCATGCTATTTGATTTCATTGTTTTACACTTTGTAATCTGCGTTGAGTCTCAGAAAGAAAGGTGGGAAATAACACAAATAAAGAAATCAACATAAATTTAAAATAAATAAACACTGCATATCCTTACTACTTAGCCAAAACACAAGCGTTTGAACAGCGTTTGCAACATTTTTATAATGAACATTCCAAAGGGAATGTTCATTAATAAACATTCCAAAATGCAAGTCATCATTTTTTGTGATGGGTTCTTCAAATTTTCACTGCCAGATTTTATGCTGTCATTTAAATCTGGCGAAGAACAAAAGAAGATATATTGTAGTAACTTCAGACAAATGCTACCTCTAAGCTGTGGAGTCTTGTGAGCAAAAATTCTTCTTTGTGAGCTACTGGCATTAAAGTTATGAGTGAGCAATTTGTGTACTGCATAAATTAGTTTACTCTGGAGCCCTCCTTCCTGAACTAAGACAAAAATGTGTGAGCTGGAGGCTAAAAAACTGTGAGCTAGCTCACACTAACTCAGCTTAGAGGGAACATGGCTTCAGACTATCATGACATGAACTTTTCTCTGTGAGCTCTAATCTACAAAAGTTCTAGTGGTAATGAATCTTTTACAGCGTCACATGTCTATTTTCTGTTACTTCTCATAATCTGTGTTCGACAGATCTTCCCTTCCTTTGCCCCCTCCCCCTTGTGAACTCCTTTAATGAGAAGGTGCCACTGAACTCAAACTTTGTTCTGCTGCTTCAGACCAACACAGCTACCCCACCTGAACTTTTTAAACAGTTTTTGTAGGTATTTCCAAACATTTGTCACATACATTTAAAGTGCAATTTTAAACAGAGTTAGAGCCTTCTAAACCCATTGATTTAAATGGATAAATAATGCTGAACAGCAGCATTGTTATGAATTTTTAATCCAACAGATTACACAGCATTCGTGTCTTTTCTAGTCTAACACTTCCTATTCAAGAGCCAATGTATATCACACAAATCTATAAAAAGCAAGTCACCATTTTTTGTGATGGGTTCTTGAAATTCAAATTTTCACTGACCAGATTTTATGCTGTCATATTCTCCAGGCTACAGCCATGGTGAGAATCTGTATGAAAATGATAGTTCCTGCAGATACATGTGAACAACATTTTAACATTCCCCTAACTTTTTTAGCTCCATCTCCCACCAGACTGCAACCTCACCAACTACTGTAGAAAGCAAGGGAGTGGAAGCATAGCTTCTCTGATGGGCCCTTAGCAAACGGGGCATGTAATTTGCTGCTTTCCTGTCATTAAAAAATTCATTTTGTTATTTGTATTTATTAATTTTTCTTTTTTTAACTTTCCTTTATTATATCATCAAATTTTACAACTTTATCAAAGAAAACAAACAATGACAAAATATACAACTTTAGCCAAAAAAGGATATTTTTAAATATTTTTCAAATTTCAACTGAATACAATTAATTATACTACACCACTTAGACTGAATCTCATTGACACTCTCATTTCCTTGATGTGGTGTAAGTTTTAAGTAAGCCTTCCTTATTTTAGCAATCCACTCACTAATTTCTGGAGTCTCTTTTGATTTTCAGTACCACGCAAAGATTAAACATCCAGCAGTGATCAAGTTTAAGACGACTACTTGGGGTTTTTTTTTAATTCCAGGAACATCATTTAATAGCATGCATTCTGTGGTATTTTCTACTACTCTTTCTAAACCAGCACTAATCAAAACTGCTACACTCTTCCAATAGTCAATCACCAACAAAACGACCACGTATGGACAAAATTGGCAGGCTCTTTGTTACAAAACCAACATGAATGTGAACATGAATTATATACTTCAGCAATTAATTTCTGCATTAGATAAACCTGGTATACTGTCTTACACAAATTCTCTCTAAAATTTAAATAGACCACAAACCTTAATCCTTTTGTTAATACAAAATCCCATACTTCTGTTGATATTTCATATCCTAATGCTAAATTTCACTTATGTTTAAACTTTGGGATCTCTGTTGTTATCTTAACTGATTACTTGTCTGTAAAGCTCAGAAAATAAATCTTTTGAATGTTGAATCATGTTTTCCCCCCTGAAATCAGTTGTTTGTCTTAAATTATTATGGTTACGAATTAGACTTGTTAAATAGCTCTTCATCTGACAGAAGTTAAACCAGAGTACCTGATGATTACTTTACCTATGAACATTTTTATAGGTAATGATTCTACACAAGACTATTAAAGTATTATAAGAGTATAAATATTATAAGAATATTAAAAGTTACAATTTTTATTCTTCTTCTGAAATGTAAAAAGCAGTTTTTGGTGACAGACAGCTGTAGCAACATCTCCAAGGCAGTAAAATTCCACAATGGAAAGGATGAAAGTGAGAATTAATCCTAGTAAGACTAGGACTGCCAGCTCCGGATTGGGAAATACCTGGAGATTCTGAGGGTGGAACCTGGGGAGGGGAGGGGAGGGGAGGGATCTCAACAGGGTATAATGCCATAGAGGCCACCCCCAAAACAGCCATTTTCTCCAGAGGAACCAATCTCTGTCACCTAAAGATCAGTTGTAATTCTGAGAGATCTCCCGGCCCAACCTGTAGAGTGGCAACCCTAAGTAAGACCCACATTGCCCAGGAAAAGAAGACACAAAATTAAGCAGCATGGTATTCCTCACTATTCATGGCATACCAAAAAGAAAATTTTAAATTTTAAATGGATCTGGACTAACATACGATCCTTTAGGGCATCTACCAGAATCACAGGGCAGCAGCCTCCACTCCCTCTTCTAATTTATCCTATGTAAGAGGGAAAGGTACTGAATATTTACAGGGATAGCAGCAGCTCAGTTTGCAGTGGCCTCTGTTACGTTTCTGGAACTCTCCAAATACAGTGAAATGTTGGATTGGGGTATTAGTATGTAGGGTGTCTCCAGAAGTTTAGAAAGCTAGTGGGTCAGCCAGGGCTCAGTGAGGACTCCTCAGGAGAAGAGGAGCCTCATGTAGCCAGCTCTGAGACAGCAGAAGCCAGCAAGCAGGAAGACAAACTGCACGATTGTCAGGATTCACAGCCAACAGCTGGTGCAGAGTCACCAATTGCTCCCAGCCCTCCAGTATTACCCACACCCTTACAGTGCTGCAGACAGAGGCTACGGGCAGAGCTACAGGAGAGACGACAAAGTGCACACCTCCTGGCCTGACGCCTGCTGCTTGAATAGTTGCAGGATTACTCCTGAGCAGCTGGCTTCAAGCATGACCCCTAAGCATATCGCTTTAAAAACTACCCAAGGGACGCTGTTAAGTGTGGAAGCAATAAGGTATGAAATGTCTGACTTCAGTTTTGTACTCTGGTCCCATGATCAAGGGACTGGCTCTTGACTCTGAACTTCTGGAACTGCTCTGGTAATCAACCTTGGACTGCAAGACCTTGCTCTTGGACAAATCCCTGAATTCCTTTCTGACTTCCTGGTCACCAACTTCTGGATCTGACCCTGACTTTGATTCTGGAACTCTGTTCCTTGGCCTGCCTGTGTCTCTGACAGCTGGCAAAAGCAGTATCAACAATCTAAATAATTTCTAAAGAGGCACATCCACCTAATACACATTCACACACTCTTCCCAAAAAGCCAACATGTTTTTTCTCTCTATTATTCTTTTGTAAATTGAATGTTTAGAATATCTGTAATATAATGCTAACTACAGTATAAGGATCATTATTTAACATGATACACACTGGTGAGGAAAAAAATGGAAACAAAATCATAGGCATTTGAGACCAGAATTACTTGTGAAAGGTAATGACTCCATCGTTCTGCCAAAATGTGTGCCTTAACTAGTCTAGTCTAATAAATATTCAGTTAACTACTATTTATCCTGAAGTGTCCAATGATGGACTAAACTTGGTACTTTTATTGAAATTTCATGTAAATATATGCCAGAACCCGTTTGGTGTAGTGGATAAGTGTGCAGCACTTTAACAGCATCATCTTTTAAGACTTTGAATAGCTCAGCTGGGATACCATCACCTCCACTAGCTTTGTTGTTAGTAATGCTTTCTAAGGCCCATTTGACTTCACACTCGAGGATGTCTTGCTCGAGATCTGTGATCACACCATCATGGTTGTCAAGGACTTTGAGGTCCTTCTTGCATAGTTCTTCTGTGTTTTCTTACCATCTTTTCCTAATTTCTTCTGCTTCTGTTAGGTCCCTACCATTTTTGTCCAGCTTTGCATGGAACGTTCCCTTGATTTCTCCAATTTTCTTCATGAGATCTCTAGTCCTTCCCATTCTATTGTTTTCCTCTATTACTTTGCATTGTTCATTCAGGAAAGCCTCCTTATAAATAAATATAAAAAGCTAGGAGACTCAAAATTGGCCACCAGCTTCAGGATGATTGCTGGAGTTCCAGGGACAAAAATGAAAGGCATGGGAATATCTGAGTCCAAGTTAGAGAGAGAGAGAGAGAGAGAGAGAGAGAGAGAGAGAGAGAGAGAGAGAGAGAGAGAGAGAGAGAGACACTGTGCCCTGTGCTGTTCAATTCCCCTCTACATTGCATGCTACTTTCACTTTCTTTTATTGTCGAATTTAATGGTAGCCTCCACCCTGCATGCTGGTTTCACTTCCTTTGATCTCTCAGTTTTATGGTACTGCTTGCATAGATTTATGGCCATTTTATGGCCATTCAGGGGTGACTCTGCAGTCAGTACGGTGTTGGCCCAGGGTCTTTGAATGTGGTTTTGAGCCACATCTTTTTCTGTTCCAGTGTGGGTTTGGTAAAACAACAGATCAAATGCTAGATGCAAAATGAGCCTATTGTTAAATACTATGAGGACAGAAAGCAGGGGCAGGTCCCTCATATCTATAGAAGCCATCAGAACTATATAAAAAACCCCAGAAGCAGTTTTTCTTCCCTTTTTCCAGACAACCTGCACCTGCCAAAAATGCCCTCCTCATCTACTCTGTTTGCACAGCCTGTGCCTCTCAATATTATTCTCTAAAGCCATGTGTCTAATTTTGTGATTTTATATTTACACACACATATATATGTCTACCATTATAGGATACGCTTCCTACATCTGATGAAGTGGGCTCTAATTCACAAAAATTTATGTCACAACAATTCTTTAGTAAGCAGATCAGTAAGAAATCTATTTCAGTTTACCCTTGTAACTTTACCTACCACAAAACTATGAGCAAATTGGGTTACGTAGTGTTGCTGGATGAGAAATACTGGGATTACTGGAACTGATTTTGCTGCCATTAAAAATATAATGTCATTTGTCATATAGTAAAGCAGCCTTTACAAAGAGCTCTTAGATCTCCCACCAAAACAATAATGATAAGAACCCAATGACTAAACTGGGAGTTCCAGCTTCTGTTCCACATGTATAACAACTAAAACAGATTAATGTTCCATTACTGTGCATGTAAGGAGCTGCGGTGGCTCAAGTGGTTAAGACGCTGAACTGCAGGCTGTGGAAGGTCAGTAGTTCAGCAGTTCGAGACCCGGGTGCCGCATGATGGAGTGAGCTCCCATCTTTAGTTCCAGCTCCTGCCAACCTAGCCGTTCGAAAGCAAGAAATTGCAAGTATATAAATAGGTACCACTTCGGTGGGAAGGTAACAGCGTTCCGTGTGCCTTGGTGTTTAGTCATGCCGGCCACATGACCACGGAAACGTCTTCGGACAGCGCTGGCTCTTCGGCTTTGAAACGGAGATGAGCACCGCAACCCTAGAGTCGGATCCAACTGGCTTTCGAGCAAGGGAACCTTTACCTTACTGTGCATGTAAAGGGGGGGGAAGCATCTGTAATAATTTAAAGTTTTAAGTGTGTGTTTCTTTAAATGTTTGGTAAGTCTCAGAAGAGAAAGGGGGTGAAAGAGGGGGATGATTGAGTGAGGTGATTTATTGGTGGCTGAGAGAACAGGGGAGGAGCTAAGAAGTAAAAAATTGTATATAGAAAAAAAGCAGCAGTTACGTGTCAGCAGGTAATGGTCAACCAAAAAACAGAAAGCAGTCAGCAGAGTCTGAGAGAGCTAATTTCTGTAAAGTTCAGTCTACGGAACTACAAGAATAGTCTTCTGATAAGTATCCACCAGTGTGATGTGAAAAGCATTAAGATTCTAAGGAAGAAAGCAGTAATACTTATAGAGGACATATTAGTGACTGAAGAGAGTCAAATCCTAATATTGTCAAAGTATTTAAAATGTGTGAAAGAAGCTGACAGAAACCTGAGTTAAAAGAAAGAGAAAGATTTAACTGAGCAAGATATATTAAAGCTAACGACAAGGCACATTCTGAAGAGAGGAGTGATTGAGAAGAGAAAGAGTATGACAACTTAGTCAGAGGTTATTGACATCCACCAATTTATTAACTGACGAGATAAGTTGCTAAATGTCCTGAAACCAATATGCTTCTTTTACAAATGAAGCTTTATTTTGTTTTATGTAAACCTGGAGTCATATACTGTTAAAATACAGAGTCTCATCCTCAGGATGACACAGTCCAACAAAGGGGATTTAGAGATTGGGCATGGGAAATGTTTAATAAAATTGGAATTAAATTCCTGGTGGCAGTGTTATATACAAACAGAGAGAGAGAGAACAAGAAAGTTAAAGACACGCCTTATCTAACCACAAAAAATAGAGTAGTTGTGACAGCATCCTTTTACTACTTTGTTGATACTGAATCTTATGTGTAGTAAAGGCTACTTTTCAGTGTCGTATTTTTATGTTAGAATTTTTAATTCATTGGCACAGTCTGTAACTGTTATGTAACTAAATGAAACTTTGTGAATAGTGCAGATAAATGCTATAAGAGCACTAGAAAGAACATATTTCACAGCAATGAAAATCAAGCAACAAACACAATTATCAAGTAGTCACAGAAGAGCAAAGAACAGAAATTGAGCACTCAAAACTAGTGCAAGAGTAATTCCTCATCTCTAGACTTTGATTCTAGGAGACATATTACTTGCAATGGAGTTGTACAGCCTATAACTGCTGGGCAAGAAATTTGGGGAGTCTTATACAGCACAATATAGTACTTCATAAATCTTCCAGAGTGCCTTACTCCTAAAAGCCTGAGGGCCAAACTAGACATTACATTTTTGGCAAATTGTGTCTGGGTTTCCCAAGTACACTTGGGTTTCCTGCAGTCACAGAGCAGCTGCAGGGAATATCATTTTGAAGATCAAAAGGAGCTCTTTTGTGCTGGGAACAGTGGCATGCAGGTTTCTCAAAGATGTAAGAAGAATGGCAAACAGATTTGCCACTTTTGTCAATGTGGATACTCATTAACAGGGAATATTTGTAACGCTGATTGACAAGCAACATTTTTAGGATAATTGAGAGCCAGTGGGGTACAGAGTGCCAGACTAGAATCTGGGTCTTGAAGACCCAGGTTCAAACTCCTGGTCAGCCATGGAAGTTTGCTGGGTGACCTTGGGCCAGCTTCACACTCGTAGTCTAACCTATCTCACAGGAGGAGAGGGGAGTGATATAAACTGGTCTACTCCCCTTGGGGGAGTATAAATGAAGTAAATAAACAAAGGAGAGGGTAGCAGTTATTAATTTCTGTGTTATTCCAAGCATTCTGAAGTTGTTTATATAAAATCGTTGAATTGTGAGTAAGGCAATGAAACAAAATAGTGCTATATATTCTTCTCTAGGGCTCTCTAAAATGCAGTAAACATTGGTATAATGTACTATACTGACTCAAAGGCATACAACTGAATACAGAATTACAGGCTACAGCTTGGATCCTGTCAAAAAACTCTGCTGATGGAACAATTTTTACCCACTAACCATTGACTTCCTCTCCTCTGACTGCAACCCCAAATGTCCACCAATGGTGCTCCCAGGGGACAGGAGACCCCCTAAGAACAATATTAAGGAGGAATCAGGGTGTCTGCTGTGAGAAGAGGAACTGGTTGAAAACTGCCTTAACCCTTCCCTTCTATCAGCAGATATGACTAAGAGGACCCAATCTTATGGTTCCAGTTTTGTTAGTCATTCTGCAAAAACATACACAAAAAAGCAGCTTAATGTTATTGAGGGAGGGAAGTAATGTAATGTGTTAGTCTGATACAAGGAAGTTTTGTTTAATCATGGGAACACAATTAAATCCAATATAGCTTTAAACTTAAATGGAAAAATCTGTCAAACTATATTCTGAGAATCATGAAATAATGCTGTTGAAGAAGAAGAGTTGAATGTATACCCCACCCTTCACTCAGAGTCTCAGAGAGGCTTACAATATCCTTTCCTTACTCTCCCCACAACAGACACCCTGTGAGGTAGGTAGGGCTGAGAGAGCTCTGAGAGAACTGCTCTTGAGAGAACTGTGACTGACCCAAGGTCTCCCAGCTGGCTGCATGTAGAGGAGTGCGGAGTCAAGCCTGATTCTCCAGATTAGAGTCTGCCACTCTTAACCACTACACCAAACTGGGTCTCTGTTGAAGAGAAACATCACAGAGCATCAGATACAGCAAGAGTCATAGTGGTAGTGTGGAAAAGCAGGAGAGGAGAAGCAACACTAGAACCTTTCAAGGAAGCACACCTTGCTTACCATATTCACAGCATGAAAGATGACTAAATTTTCATAAGAACTCCATTTATTTCAGCTTGTCTTCAGTCAATATCCATTTCTTACATTATTTTCTAAAGCAACGCTCTAAAGACTGTTGCCAAGATGACTATGCAAATTCACAACTCAGAACAACTTTGAGCTTTTGTGATAGCTATCACCATGTTCTGATATCCACATAGCAGATGGCCAGTTGGGAAAGGTTTACAATGGTGCTGGTTAAAAGAAGAAGAAGAGATTGGATTATTTATACCCCGCCCTTCACTTGGAGTCTCAGAGCGGCTTACAAACTTCTTTCCCTCCCCCTCCCCACAACAGACACCCTGTGAGGTGGGTAGGGCTGAGAGAACTCTGACACAAACTGCTCTTTTTCGAGGACAGCTGTGCCAGAGTTTGTGACTGACCCAAGGTCACATCAGCAGGTGCAAGTGGAGGAGTGCAGAATCAAACCCGGTTCTCCCAGATTAGAGTCCACGCACTTAACCACTACACCAAACTGGTTACACAAGACCACTATGGCTTTGTGGAATATTTGACAGTTTAATCATGGGCACTGATTTTATAGGGAAATTAACAATATTTAACCTGTAAATTTACCAATCCTGCCAATTTATAAGGTATTTGATCACTAAAAGGTAAAGGTAAAGGTTTCCCTTGCTCAAAAACTAGTCAAATCTGACTCTAGGGGGCGGTGCTCATCTCCATTTCCAAGCCAAAGAGCTAGCACTGTCCGAAGACATTTCTGTGGTCATGTGGCCGGCATGACTAAATGCCAAGGTGCATGGAACGCTGTTACCTTCCCACCAAAGTGGCACCTATTTATCTACTTACAATTTCTTGCTTTCGACCTGCTAGGTTGGCAGGAGCTCACTCTGTCACACAGCACTAGGGTCTCGAACTGCCAAACTACAGACTATCTGTTCTGCAGCTCAGTGTCTTAACCTCTGAGCCCCGCAGCCCCTGTTTGATCACTAGAAAGAGACAAAATATCAAGTCTCATTAAGAACATGGATTCTTCCCCAACTGAAAAAAACCCAACATGCTACAGTATTGTTTATACTGTCACAATACTTACATTTCAATGCTTTATGCAGTTGTGTTTTGTGCTGTTTTATTGCCTACCTGGGCACATGAAGCTGCCTAAGAAAAAAATAACACCATTACTCTATGTAGGTCAGCATTGTAGACTCTGACTGGCAAAGGTCTTTCCCAGCATCTGCTACTCAAGAGAAGTGAACATGTGAGATATTGGGCATGCGATCTTACACTGCTATGCCTTTAAGTGTGATTTTTGGCAAACAGTGTAGCATTAAAATTTCCAGGGGGGGGGGAAGTACAGTAGACTAGACTAAATTGGCAGACAAAGACTGAGAATATGTTAATTGGTTCCCTGGGCTACAGTGCCATAACATGCAAAACAAAGTGCTCGTGTGAATTAATCTCAAGAAGTAGTTTACTAATAGGATAGCAAGTAAGAAAGAACTTGTTTAGGAGGGTCAACTCTAGAAGAGCACCATGAAATCTTCAAGATGTGCCAAGCTGCTCCTACAGTTTAGCTGAGGATTTGCAGAAGATGAAAAGTTCAACACTGAGTATAGAAGAACGTGAGATTTTTGGTGTGCCCTTTTGAGGACTCTCAACCCAACCCACGGATTCACGGCTATTCCCTCCAGGGGAATTAGACCCACGGCTGTGAAATCACACAGCTCTTTGTTGCTGCAGGCTCAGACCATCACTCTGTGATCAGACAAAACTGCGGGTGAGTGGGGGGGGTTGCCGTTTGTTTCCCATGCACATAAATGAGGAATCACACTTCTGCACCGAGGGCCCCCTATCGGTACGCAATGAATGCGCATACTGCAAGGGGGAGGGATGGCACTGAGCTGGGATGGCCTGATCAGACCATCCCAACAGCTCGGAAGCCTGCTTGCACAATCAGACAGGGGATAGTCTGTCCGTGGCCCATCGCAACCAGTGTTCCCTCTAAGCTGAGTTCGTGTGAGCTAGCTCACAGTTTTTTAGCCTCCAGCTCACACATTTTTATCTTAGCTCAGGAAAGGTGGCTCCAGAGCAAACTAATTTATGCAGTAGCCAAACTGCTCACTCACAACTTTAATGCCAGTAGCTCACAAAGTGGAATTTTTGCTCACAAGACTCCACAGCTTAGAGGGAGCATTGATTGCAACCCATTTACTGCCGGATTTTCTTCAGTGTCTTTTTACTCCGGTTCTGCGGCGGAGCAGCATGGGTTGTCAATAGCTGCGGGACATTTTCCAGATGTTACTGTCTGATCACGCCCTTTTGATCCATCAGGCATTCATGCCTATGTCAGATCTTCTGGCTCATGTGATCGCAGCCTTTGTGAGCAGTCTCTCTAGCCCAGCAAGCAGAGCAAACGTATTGTTAGCTGCAGCAAATATACAATTATCAATGTTAAAATATCACTGCTTTTCCCAATAAAAGTTGGCGATGAAAGTTATTTGTATGTTACACAGAAAGAGAGTGAGAAAAGTAATTTAAATAGGTGAGAAAATTCCAGGAATTCTAGGCATAGCCAAAGATTGTTCAGCACCACAAAACAGGAGTCTGCCAACTAACAAGGACATATTGATCTACACAGAGTATTAGTTCAGTTCAACTGATGTATTTAGAGTGACATTCTGTTACCAATGTAATTGGCTTGCTGGATTGATTGACATCCCTGGACCAGTATTTACAGCAGTATACCCGCAAATATATCTTGAAGTTTTGTGGCAATTTGGGACCATTACACCCTATAGTGGTTCAACGCAGCCTAGAGCCAGTAAATCTACATAATACTGAACACTTAGGCTTCATTACTACAACAGTTTAACACCTATTTAGTGTCCATAGTTTTACACTGTGCAATTTAAATTACAGATGAGAGATAATCCCTGCCCAAAGCTTGTGGTATCCAGTAAATTTACTGTGCTATGTACTCAGTCAGAGTATGTCTTAGAACAGTAATTTCCACATGACCAAAGACCTTTCAGAATTAAAAAGTCCTGCGAGCCCAAGATATCCCTGCATGATATATTTACCGATTTTACCACTTTTCATTCATGTGTACTAAAAGTGGAGGTGATTGGATCATTCATGCCCAGGTTAGTGACTCATGTAGAAACACATAAATTATTATTTCACATTGTAAAAGTAAAAAAATTCAGGCATAATAGTGAAATGTACTGAGAACAATTGTGTGCCAGATCTATCAGTTGTTTTTAGAACATCATTTTGGACAGAAAAGAACACTGCAGCTAAAACAAAATAAAATCAGTAGTTACTATACTTTGATGAAAGGTTGCAAAAATACACTCTGGAATAATATATCTAATTCTCAACAGTCCCCTATGTGCAGATATCTAAATCTGCAGATAGGGGGCATACTTACCCTAAACAAGGTTTTCTGCAAACTTGGGTGACCCCCTAGGTTTGCAGGAAAATCTGATAACATAGAAAAATACATTACATTAAATCTGGGGGTTGCAGACTATGCAATTTAACATTGAGGGCCTGGCTGCTGCTGCTCCTGTGGAGCCAATCTGGGCCAAGTTGCAGGGGTAGGGAGTGCCGGGAGCCACTCTGGGCCCAGTCACACTGGCAGGGAATGCCATGAGAACTCTGGGCTTGGCCACAGCAGCAGGGAACACCAGGAGCTGCCCTGGGCCCAGCTGAAGTGGCGAGGAATGCCTTGAGAGGCTCCAGGTCCAGCTGCAGCAATGTGGAACACCAGCAGAGACTCTGGGCAGAGCCACAACAGTGAGGAATGCTGGGAGAGACTCCAGACCTGGCCACGGCAGACACCAGGAGCTGCTCCGGATCTGGCACCACCGGGAGCTGCTCCAAGCTTGGAGCCACTCCCAGGCACTGCCACCACTGCCAGGTTCAAAGATAGGAAAAAAGAAGGGGTGGAGAAAGAAAGGGGATTGGCTTGGGGGGGGGGAGAAAAAGGAAAAGATGGGGGTATAGGCTTGGGAGAAGAAATAAGGGGGGTTGGCTTGGGAGAGAGAGAAAGAGAAAGACAAAGAAGGCAGGATTGGCTTGGTGGAGGGTTGGAAAGAAAAAGAAGGGGGATTGGCTTGGGGAGAGAAAGAAAGGGGAAGAGGGGGGGAAGAGGGAAGGGAGCAAAGTTGGGGGATGCCCCCTCCCTGCAAGTTTCTTGCGGGTCCCCACACTTATTTTTCATTTTTAAAAATAATTGAATTTATGGAATCTAAAATGAAAGTTGAAACATAATGTTTTAGGTCACTGTTTTCATAGTATCTATGTGATACCTTGATTAACTAAAATAATTAAGGAGACAGAACAAAGGTTAAAGAAGTTAGGGCTTTTTAGCTTGAAGAAATGACAATTGAGGGGTGACATGAAAGAGATTTACAAAGCTATGCACAGGATAGAGAAGGAAAAGAAATAAGTACTTTTCTCCCTTTCTCACAATACAAGAATTTGTGGGCACAAATTAATGCACAGTAGGCTAAGAACAGATAAAAAACAGTACATCTTCACCCAAAGAGTAAGCATGTGGAATTCACTGACACAAGAAGTGGTGGTGGCTACAAGTATAGACAGCTTCAAGAGGGGATTAGATATTTGTAATTTGTCTGGCATAGAATTTTAGTTATTATTGTATAGTGGTATAGTGTAACCCGCCCTGAGCCCGTTTACGGGATGGGCAGGATATAAATGCGAAAAAATTAAAAATAAATAAAATAAAAATAAAAAAGTCAAGATTTCAACCATTTTAACTCTTTTAGTGGTGAATGATATTATTGTATTTTTTAAATGTTGTGAGCCACCCCAAGGCCCATGGTGCAGGAAAGGGGTGTGATATAAACAGTTTATCTGGCTGAAATTCAGCAGTTAATAGTATCAGAGAAGGAAAAAATCCTCTCTGCAATCACATCTCATAGGCCTTCAGATGAGTGCTGTGGCATGCTCTGGTTGAATCAGCATGACAGTCCCAAAATATCCACCATTAAAACAAGGAGCTGGCTTTTGTGATGGACAGATGGTCATCCCACCCCTGAAAAGGAAAATGGCCATGCACTTGAGCCTGTGGGAGTGCTGTTCCAGCATCCAGTCACCTTTGAGATGGAATGTTGAGGGAAACACAGCAGGAGTGCGAGTTCAGTTCTGCCTCAGGGAGACAGCAGTGAAAGGTCTGGCTCAGGAAAAAAGCCTGACAGCTGCATTCTGGATCACCTGAAGTTTCTGAACTATCCCCAAAGGCAGCCCTTCATAGAACACAATGCAGTAGTCCAGTCTGGAAGTGACCATGGCATGGATCCCTATGGTAAGATCAGGCTAGGCCAAATAGGGGTCAGCTGGCAAGCCAATCAAAGACTATTATTCCAGTGGCCAACCAGTTCCTCTGGATGGCTAACAACAGGGCACAGAGGCTAAGGCCTTTTCCTGATGTTGCCTCCTGACTCTGGGATTCAGAGGTTTAGTGCCTCTGACTGGAGGTTCCCCTCAGTCATCATGGCTAGTAGCCATTGATAGACTTATTCTCCATGAATCTATCTAATCCCCTCTCAAAGTTGTTTATTCCTGTGGCCATCACTACATCCTCTGGCAGCAAATTCCACATTTAAACACTGTCTGTGTAAAGTAGTATTTCCTTTTGTTCATCCTGAACCTACTTCCTATCAGTTTCATTGGTTGCCCTCAAGTTCTACTATTTTGAGAGAGGGAGAAAAAATTCTCTTTGTCAATTCTCCCCATCCCATGCATAATTTTATAAACATCTATCATGTCCCCACTTTAGTAGTCTCTTTTCTAAACTGAAAAGTCTCGGACTCTTCAGCCTTTCCTCATAGGGAAGGTGCTCCAACTCCCCCCAACCATCTTGGTTGCCCTCCTCTGTACTTTTTCCAGCTCTGCAATGTCCTTTTGGAGATATGGTGACCAGAACTGTATACAGTATTCCAAATGAGGCCACATCATAGATCTATACAATATTATAATTACAAAACCAGATAGATGATAAACCAGCAGCAACCTTAATCTGTCCCTGGCACCCAGTACAAGATACATGCAGTCAATACCAGCTACTGTTCACACTGGAAATGTGTAGAACAAGAAAGATCAATGGAGAATAACAGCAACTCCCCTTCCTATCCCACATCTCAGATTTACTGGACTATATAACCAGCTGGGTTACTTGTAACAGAATAAGTGTCAGCTTCTTCAAACTAGAGCTGCAGTCACACACACTAAATAATCCACTTTCAATGCACTTTCCAATTACATTTTGCCAGTTCACACAGTAAAAATCCAGTTGGAAAGTGCACTGGAAGTGGATTATTTAGTGTGTGTGACCGCAGCTTCGGTCTCAGTCATAAGAACATAAGAGAGAATATAAGAGAAGCCAATGTTGGATCAGGCCAATGGCCCATCCAGTTCAACACTCTGTCACTCAGTGGCCAAAAATACCAGGTGCCATCAGGAGGTCCAGCAGTAGGGCCAGGACACTAGAAGCCTTCCCACTGTTGCCCTCCCCCAATACCAAGAATACAGAGCATCACTTGCCCCAGACCGAGAGTTCCTGAACAATAGACTAATCTAACAATACATCATAAACTAATGCCATCTTATTTTTTTAACAGACCTAGTATTGTACAATATCAGAGTTGACATAGGAGAAGAATCTTTACACCCATATCTCTTTGGATTATATGGATGTCAGACAAATGGTGAATACCAGCTTGTCCCCTCCTTCGTCCCATAAAAATGTTTGTAGGGTTGCCAAATCCTGAAACCTTACCGGCAGGGGAGGCTCCGTCCCGGTCAGGAGCCGGCTCTGTGTGTGTGTGTGCACGGAAGTGACGTCAGACGTTGCTGACGTTGGGGGCGTGGCCGAGCTCATCGGGGGGGAAACATATGGTTCCCCCCCGACAAGCTCAGCCACGCCCCAAACGTCACGCAGCTTTGGGGGCGGGGTTCCCACCGGGCCCCGATTCCGCCGGGGTGGAACTCGGGGCTCCGAAGCGGGGGATTCCCCGCCCCCGGGGTCATTTGGCAACCCTAAATGTTTGTGACACCTACTTTTTGGAATTGTGCAGCCATTGGTAAACCAGGTTCGATATTCTAGGTACCATCCCCCAAGTATGCAATCTCCACTACATATCTCATATCTATGTGTCCATTTTCTCTGTAATGACCCATGTCATTTTATCTCTAATGTGCCATTTTATTTATGTTATAAGGTTTAGACTTTACTGAAATGTCTCCAGGCAACTTGGACCAAGGGAGTAAAAGACCACAGAGTATAACTAAAGTTGCTTGTGTATTGCTAACTGCAAGAGTACCTCTCCTCAGTCAGTTTGGCTTGCAGCATGAAAGAGGTCTAGAACTCAATTGAAGGAACTGCTAATTTATTTGCAGGTATGTGATGGGTAGGGTTGCCCATGGTGGCATGGGAGGGGGGGAGACTTATAAGCCATAACTTTTTGTTTTGGAACAGGAAGTGAAGTCATGACACTCTAGGAATTTCAAAAATCCCTATGGTTTGGAACAGGAACAAAACTTGATCCAAGTTTTGATCAAGGTCATTTTTCTTTCCAGTTTTCCCCCACTCCATTGAGTGAGAACAGGGGACAGAAAGCTTTGCTGGGAGGTCCCCCTCCATAACTGGTGAGTGGCAACCCTAAGATCTGCCAAATTATTGTTTAAAGGGAATGGATAATTCTAGCCCCTTAGTCAGTCTGGCCTGCAGCAGGACATAGAAGGCCTAGAACTTGATTGAGGAGACTGCTAATTTCTTTGCAGGCCCAAACTGAAACCATAGAAAAAAGCATCAAGAGAAGGAGCCACTGTAGAGCATATAAAGTAAGAAGATACCCTACACCTCTTTAGGTTAATATGTTGGACTTTCTCTTTTTTATGTATTACTGGGTACCAACTGTTAGGATTTACAGAGGTAAATCTCTGTACCCTTTCTGAAGGGTACTGAAGATCCTGTCTCTGACGGAGTTGCTATGTTCACATAGGGTTGCCAGTTCTGGATTGGGGAAAACCGGGAGATTTGAGGGGTGAAGCCTGGGGAGGATGGGGTTTGGGAAGAGGAGGGAACTAAGCAGAGTATAATGCCATAGAGCTCACCCTCCAAAGCAGCCATTTTCTCCAGGGGGACTGCTCTCTGTAGTCTGGAGATCAGTTGTAATTCTAGGGGATCTCCAGGTCCCACCAGGAGGTTACCAACCTTATGTTAATAATACTTACAACTCACTTAAATCTAGGGTTACCAAACTCCAGGTGGGGCCTGAAGTCCTCCCAGAATTATCACCTTCCCACCCTATTTTAGTGCAGGTCTGACCAGCTGCCTTTTCATGGAGCCAGGTAAGAATTTTTTGCCTCCATCAGTTTGGCCTATGGATGGGGGTGTGTTTTTGCCTACCTTGCACTGACAATGGTGGTGTTGGTTTATTGGCTTTGGGGGGCGGGCTGTTAAATAGTGTGTTCACTTTAGTGTTTGGTGGGGTAGCGTGATCAGGATGGAAATGGTGAGCACCGGGGCATTGTTATAAAGGAAATAAAGGGTCCTCCAGGAATGGCTTTCGGGCCTTTGCGGCTCAAGGCCAGGAAGGGGTGATCTTCCTTGGAACAATCTGGCTCGGCCTACCTTAGGGGGCCTTTGCAGCTTCTGGGGTGGTGGGTCAGGGGTTCCCTTGAACATGCCACGCTGCTGGTCAAAAGCTACCTTACAGTGGCTTGAGATCAGAGCAGGTGGATCGCCCAGAAGGAAATGAAGGTGGTTAGGAGTTTGACACCTGTCATATTCCTCAGTACATTTCCGGTAACCCCTCGCTAGTATTTGTTGTTATTAAACAATTAATAAAGTGGCCCTTGTTAAATCCATATTGGTGTCTGTCTCGTTATTCCAACTGGGGGGGGCAAAGTGGTATCAACTTTTGATAGTGCCTGACATTATAACTTCTTTAAACACATGCATCCTAAGTGTTAAAACTTCTGAATAATGAAAAATTCTCTTGAAAGGTGCACAATCACTATTATTCGGGTGACATTTTGGTTTAGTGCTCGATCCATACCAGAACTGTATAAATAGATCCAGTTTAAAACATACGCTGATAGGAGCCATTTTCCACTGATAATTCTTGCTCATTCTTTTTGGAAGGAAGGGTTACATAACTAACTGGTAATTTTAAAAGGTCTTTTACCATACAGTCTCTTCTAATGTATTGATAATCTTACTTAAGATCTACGAATGCCTTCAAAGTTCTTCTAGAGAAATAAAAAGAAAATAAAATATTTACAAGGTATCCTTTTCACCTCTGTGAATTTTTAATTACCGAAGAATTTAACATGTGCCTGAAAGTACTGCCTGATAAATGATCACTCCCAACTACAAAGCCTATCAAGTATCACCATCTGCTAAAATTTCATTGAGTCACTAGCTTTTGTTGACAGGCGAAAGACTAGATTTAACTAGCACCAGGCTTAGGTGTGTACATAGGTATGATTACCCTATAAAATGATTCAGGAGTTTAGAATATCAACTTTAAAAAAAACTTTTTTCCTTAATACCTAATAGGCAGTAATAGAAGTCTGTGAACAATTCTATTTCTTACTTGATATTGCATGAGTATTAATTTTTAAGGAGCAAACATTCTGATGTCTAGCATGTTACAGAATACCATTGCTGCCTGGCTACTTTGATATTTTCAACAAAGGAGGCAGATTTCTATTTTTAAAAAACCTTAGCATTAAAAATATGACAAATATTTGCCCTAATATGACAAATATTTGCCCTATTAGAATTTCATAACAAAATATGAGATTTTTGAAAATTACACTTAATTTAAGATCATTTAGTTTTTAAGTATGGGCAGACTAGAAAACAGTAAAAGAAAACAAAGTGATTAATATGGAATCAGCTTTACACTGAAATAGATATTTCCACTCCATTATCAGTACTTCATTATCACAATGATGATACCATGTAAACAGAAAACATTATTTTTTGGAAAAACTGTTCAGGCATTTTATTTATTTATTTATTTATTTTATTCAATTTATACCCTGCCCTCCCCGCTGCGCGGGCTCAGGGCGACTTACAAAGAGGCCTGCGCCAATATAAAACATATTTAAAACAGCATGACTGCTAATATGAAAACAAACATTTATCAGCAATTCACCACTTTCTAGAACAGAAAAATAATCCTCATACCTATAAAGAACTCATTTAAATTCTTTCAGGATAATGGGATTCATAAATTGTTTTGCAGAAACACTCCTATGACATTAACAAGAATATCAGATTGTCTTCTACATTCAACATGTAAATATTTCATAATGATATACCTTTTCAACCCAATGACTGGAGCTATTATATAGATAATAGATCACAATAGCTGCTACCTGTCACCCTTTTCTCTCCAACACCCATTTTCAGGCAGATTATAGAGGTTTGCAAATAAGAGTACATTATTTTGTTATTAAAAAAACAAAAATAACCAGGTATTGTACACAGATTATATTTACAAGGCCCTTACTGCTGATTTATAGTCTAACTAAACTAATAGTTGAAGGTAGGGTTGCCAGCCCCCAGGTTGGGGTGGGGGTTTCTGCCACCAGCCAGCTGGCCTGCAGGGGAAGCCCCACCCCCAAGAGTGACCACCCACAGCCACCCCTCTCCCTCCCCTCCTGGGAGATTTAAAGGGCTCCAGCTGATTGGTGGGGAGCACGTGGCCCGCCCATCAGCTGGAGAATTCTTTAAATCTTCCAGGAGGGAAGGGAGAGGGGCTGTCACCAGTGGCAGCTTCAGTCACAAAAAGACTTTTTAAGGGTCTTTTTGCCAGTGGGGTGGGGGCCACCATGCACAGGGCTGATTTCCCAGTGGCGATTCGCCACTTGGGATTCAGGCCCACACACTGCCGCCCCATTCACAGTTTCCTGGGTGACATTGGGCCAGTCTCACACTCTCAGGTAGTTTAACATCACAGTGTTGTTGTGAGGATAAAACAGAGGAGAGGAGATTGATGTAAGCCACATTGGGCCAAAGGTGGGGTGTAAAAGAACAAATGTTTTAAAAAGTTTAAACCTGACAAATAAGCTGGATACCATTTGCTAACTCGTGGCACCATATTCCATAACCCTGGATGATCTCGCTCAGCACTTTCATATAGATATGAACAACATGGGGAACAAGATGGATTCCTGCAGCAGGCCATACCATAAATACCATGAGGCCAAGCAGCAACCTCCCGGTACCACAGTCCAGAATCAGTGAATCAAGTAAGAGCAGAATACATGACCCCCTCAACCCCCAACTCAGCCAGCCAGTCCAGGATATCACAGTCATATCTTTCAGAGTAAACATAATAAAGCTGTGGATGCTGGCCTACACAGTGTGGTCATAAAGTAAACACTATGCCTGCAATCTAAGCTTTTCATTATATTTGTTCTCATTTTGTTTATATCATTTTTATTGATAATTAAAATGTAGAGTCTCATCTAAAGGTAATACATTATGCGGTCAGATTCTAAAGTTCCATTCTACTTAATAGAGGATTCTTCTATTCCTATAAAACTCCTTCTGTGAAAGACATCTTCTGTTCGTGTGAACAAAGGATTCCTCACTTCGTAGAAGAGAACCTCCAATAGTCAGTTACAGAAAATTTTTAAAAACTATCAGATGAGAGTGGCACAGTATGCCTTTAGCATATTTTAATTTTTTTCTGAGACTCAAGATGAATTACAACTAAAAAATACAGTGCAGTAATAACAGCATAATGTATACAACCAGTCATTATAATAGCTGTAAGCATAATTAGATAACATTGTACTAAACACAGTACAATACAGATCACAATGGAAGTGCTGCACAATCAGATATATTGTTAGCCATCATTACAATATTTTCATATACTGCTGCCTGCTGTAAACTCTTCATACATCACCTCCATTGCATATCAAGTTGCATTGACGAGCCAATGCATTGCTGTTTTTACTGTGAAAAAGAAAAATTATATGTAGGTCTGCCAATTAATTTTCAATTGATTATTGCCGTGTAAGTAATTGGTTTATTAATCTACATATATATATATATATATTGAGATTTTTCATTATTCCATTTGACCATTTCTCCTAGCTCAGCAGTTTATGTTCCTCAGCAGTTAATGGTCAGTCGAATTCTCCACAAATCTGCTTTATATGGGCTACTGCATATTAGCTGAGGCAGAATAGTGAAATCAACAAATAAGGTAGAAATGTCTAGGTCTGCTCGGCTTATCAAAAGACAAATGAAGAGGTAGGTGTCTAGGCAGCCTTGCCTCTTACCGCCACCTCCCACTTGCTGCTGGAGCAGAACACCACTGCAATGCACCAAGAGCCACAGATTTTTTGCCAATGCACCAATACCAGAAGCTGCTGAAGAACTGGTGACAACTACAATATTAAGCTTTCCTGGTGATGTAACATCACCAGTATGTCATTTTGATTTGGGGAGACTGTTGCATTAAAGAAGCAGGCTGCAATTCATAGCATATTCACTTAGAAATCAATCTTTTTTTAAAAAAAAGAAAAGGATAATACGGACGCCAGCTTTTAAGGATAGATGTACTAATGATCCTGGTTTCATATCTTGCACATGGGCCTGTCACAAGACTTTGAATGACCAAGATTTTATTTTTAATTCTTTTCTTCTTTTTAACCTGGAAAACTAGACTGGCTTCCACATATGCAGTATGTTCAGTCTACATGCCATATCTATTTTGTACATTAAATTTGTCTTCTGTACATTTAGATTGAATATAAAAATATAAAAAATGACTACTAGATACTGAAAATCAACAGAGTTAGATAGGGCAGTTCTCAAGCTAGCAAAGACTGTAAATGTTATTAGTTAATGTAAATACAGTGTTGAAAGTTAGTATTTGCAGACTGAAGATGGAGCAGGAAATGAGAATAATTTCTTATTCAATCATAGTAGTCACAATGGGTGAGGCTGTGTGTGAAAGTCTATGATTAATTACTAAAGACTGATGTTATTTATATGCTCATGCTTTTACAATACTTAGTGTTTCATCAAACACTGACAAAGTTTTACATCTCTTGGCACAATTATTAAGAACTCACTTAAGGGCTTTGATGCACCCTCAGACTTGAAGTTTCCCATACAACACTGAAGACAATGCTTTTACCTCACAAAACTCTCCATTGCATCTTTGTTTATATCACTGCCGGTAAGTGAATCTCTTTATTCTGCCAAGAAAGGAAACATTGCTTCAACAGCACTTTGGAAGGGTCACTGTTAATAAGGACATTTAGATACAGTGTACAGTGCAGGCACAGTAATGAAAAGTGTTTATAATGGAGAGAAAGGAAATAATGTTGGTATAGAAGAATAACATCTTTAAATTCTTGCAGTTCACATTTAGGGGTAAATTGTGCACTGGCTTAGTACTGGCTGGTTATAGCACTTCCATCAATGAAAAACTACCTAGTCCCATTATTTCTTCATCTAAAAGATTCTATATGCATGGGAAGGTTTAGTAAAAAGGAATGTGTTTGCCTTTATCTAATATTCTAAAAATATGGCTTCCCTAATTAGTTCATTTGCATGACAAATTGATTCTACACTTCCAGAAACATCTCTTAACAGTTAGAAGTGTTCCATATGCAGATGAATAACACCCACTAAAGTTTGTGCTTATGACAGCTTCATTTCATTTTTACTGGCATGTGCCTTAAGAACAAGATAAGAATCACAGCTTGTTCGTTGTTCACATATTAATGAACTAAAAGCTGCAGATAGAAAACAGCATACAACATAATACAATACAATAACTTAGTAATGCATACAATAACTTAGTAATGCATGTGCTATGTTTATATCTAGCAGAATTAATTTTCTAGTATATCTTTTTATGACCAACATTAAGGGTTAATCTATACTGTTAAATCACAGTCCAGTCTATTTCTGGTATATGCAAACAATTCTAATTTTGCATACTAAATATTTATATAAGGCAATCAATATATTTATATATATATTTATATCTGGCAGAATTAAATGTGTGTGTGTGTGTGTGTATGGCAGAATTAAGTCTAGTATATCTTTTTAAGATCAACATTAAGGGTTAATTTATACTGTCTATTTCTGATATATACCAGTTTATTTCTGGTATATATGAACAATTCTAATTTTGCATACTAATAGAGCAATACTAAGGGGGTGGGCAAAAGCGTTCAGGGAGCCAACAGACCTCTTCATTGGTGTATTTCTGAGATATGCCCACGTAAGGGCCACTTACGATGGTGGAGGCGCCCAGTGGCACTCCATTACTCGTGGGTGCTAGCAGCGGGTTACATGGGTGCTAGCAGCCACCTGTCAGCGTAACTGAGGTGTAGTCCCCTGTGCCAGCATGGTTGTGGGCAGTTCTGGGGGCATGGCCAGAGTTAATTGGCTCCTTGAGCCCTTTCAGCCTGGAAATGCCCCCTGCCAGAGTTAGAAAGTTATGGCAACAAAAAACATGGTGTAGTCCATAGGCGCCCATTGAACTTGAAAATCAAGTTGTCCCCTGCCACTGTGGCCTCGGCCATTAGGCTCAGAGGGCCTCAAGATGCCAACTACAGGCTCCGCCAATCACCTCCCTCTCCAGGGCAGCCAAGCTCCCTCCCCAGCACCCAATTGCATGCGGCACAGGATTCTGTCTTGGAGCTCCCTGTCATGCGGACTTAGAGCAAGCGGCGAGGCACTTTATTGGTTGTAGAAGCTCAGAGAGAGCACTTAGCACTACAGGGCAAGCACTTCATGCTGACACGCAATGAGGAAAGTGAAGTCCATATTCTGTGGCTGACCTCTTCCATTTCAGAACCTTAACAGGTACCCCACCTTCAGAGGTTCAACCCACAGGAGCAACCGTGCACTGACAAGTAATCACCTGCTCTATAAATCTGTTTATTTCTACATCCTCTGGCAGTGAATGCCACATTTTAATCACTGTCTGTGTAAAGTAATATTTCCTTTTGTCTGTCCTGAACCTACTGCCTATCAGCTTCATTGGATGCTCTTGAGTTCTAGTATTTTCAGGTAGGGAGTCTGAAGAACTGAGCCAAATTGAAGTGACCAGATATGAAGTTCTAGACCCACCAGGGAAATTAAAAACTGATAAGTCCTGATGGCATACACCTGAGAGTTCTTAAGGAATTCAGATGTGAGATAGTTGATCTAGTAACATGTATATGTAACCTGTCACTAAATTCAGCCACTGTACCAGAAGACTGGACAGTAGCAAATGTGATACCAATTTTTAAAAAGGGATCCAGAGGGGAACCAGGAAATTACATGCCAGTCAGCTTAACATCTGCCCCAGGCAAAGTAGCAGAAACTATAATCAAAGATAGAATTGTTTGGCACATAGAGGAACAAACACTGCTGAGAGAAAATCAATATGGGTTCTGCAAAGGGAGGTCCTGTCTCACCAACCTTTTTGGAGTTCTTTGAGAAAGTGAACAAGCATATAGACATTATATAGCTGGACTTTCAAAAGGCTTTTGACAAGGTACCTCATCAAAGACTCCTGAGTAAACTTCACAATCCTTTTCTTATGGATTAAAAACTGATTAAATGACAGGAAGCAAAGAGTAGGTATAAATGGACAGTTCTCACAATGGAGGGAAGTAAGCAGTGGGGTCCCACAAGACTCAGTATCGGGGGCCTGTACTCTTTAATTTATTCATCAGTGATCTGGAACTAGGGTTGAGTAGTTTAGTGGCCAAGTTCGCAGATGACACCAAATTGTTCAGGATGGTAAAAACCAAGGCTGACTGTGAAGACCTCCAAGAGAACCCACAACTTGAGTGAGTAGGCAACAATGTGCCAAATGAAGTTCAGTGTTGGTAAGTGTAAGGTGATGCACACTGGGACAAAAAAAATCCAAGTATAGGCTAATGAAGTCTGAACTTGCTGAGACTGAGAGAAAAAGATCTTGTTGCTGTAGTGGAAAGCTCAATGAAAGTGTCAACTCAGTGTGCTGCAGCAGTAATAAAAGCAAACTCTATGTTAGGAATTAGGAAAGGGACTGAAAATAAAACAGCCAATATTGTAATGCCCCTGTATAGATCTATGGTGTGGCCTCATTTGAAATGCTGTGTACTCCCCCAAAGGTAAGCGCGCCCTGCTGCTGGCTGGCGCACGCGAGCCCCAACCCGGCTCCTTGCCCACCTACCTTCTCCCACTTTAGTCCAGCAGCAGCTCCGAGGTGGAGGGCTGGCTGGCGGGGAGCGCCCCTGTGCTCAGGCACCAGGAGAGTTTTAGAAAGCGTGGCGCCACGCACAGCGGCCTTAACTTTGCGCACGGGGGAGGGGGGAGGCCCACCTACCTCCTCCCAGCCTCCTCCTCCCTCCCCCCATGCACAAAGTTGAGGCCGCGGCTCCACCGGCGTTGCGTTTTCTAAAACTCTGCCGGGGCTTGAGTTCCCCGCCAGCCAGCCCTCCACCTCGGAGCTGCTGCAGGACTAAAGGTAAGTGCGCCCTGCTCCTCCTCTCCCCCCCGTCTCACCACCATCCCACCTCGCTCCTCCTCTGCAGCCGCCTTCCCCGGCCTCCGCGCTTAAGGTGGTTTGGGGATGGAGGCGGGAAAGGAGCGAGGACCCACTGAGAAAGCCGGAGACAACAAGTAACAGCTCGGGAGAGGGGAGGCGCAGCAGCCGCTCCAGCTGCACCGGCTTGCGACGGATTTTCGGGAGGAATTGGATCACGGCACGGCACGCCCCCCCCACCCTTTAAAAACCACGTTTACTTTATTTACACACAACCTACACGATGGTGTTCAACAAAACTTTTGGGGGGATATATAGCAATTTATTTATTCAGGTCATTTAAATACAAAGACAAATTAAAAAGAACTGCGTTTGTGAACAATGCAGATTTGGGCAAAAATACACCTCCCTGTTGCCTCGGGTCGCGGCTCCGCGCGCACCGCCCCTGGCAGTGTGGAGGCCGCCTTGGGCCGCCT
>NW_015161415.1:596323-606706 GCF_001447785.1 Gekko japonicus | reverse complement strand
CCTTCATAGACATTTATCCTGGGGGTTTCATCAGATCAAACATATAGCCAGAAATTAATTTTTTTGCTCAGGCCTTCTTTCCAAGCTCTGAATCATGCCTCCATGATAAAAAGGAGAATGTTAAATTTAATTTAAAGAGTCATGTGATTAGTCCCCATGACACACTTCCGGTGATGTCAGGGGGTGTGGCATATGCTAATGAGTTATGCTAATGAGTTCCCCCAGCTCTTTTTCTACTAAATGACCCCTGGTAAAAAGTACAGAGGAGGGCAATCAGGATGATTTGAAGGTTGGAGCACCTTCCCTATAAGGAAAGGCTGAAGAGTCTGAGACTTTTCAGTTTAGAAAAGAGACAACTAAGGGGAGACATGATAGAAGTTTATAAAATTATGCATGGGGTAGAGAGAATTAACAGAGAGAAATTTTTCCCCCTCTCTCAAAATACTAGAACTCAAGGGCATCCAATGAAACCGATGTAGTGATGGCCAAAGGAATAAACAGCTTTAAAAGGGCTTAGATAGATTTGTGGAGGATGTGTATCAATGGCTACTACCCATGGTGACCAAGGGGAACCTCCAGATATTGGCACTAAGCCTCTGAATCCCAGAGCCAAGAAACAACATCAGAGAAAGGCCTTGTTCTCTATGCCCTGTTGTTGGCCATCCAAAGGAACTGGTTGGCCACTATGTGAGACAGGATGCCAGATTAGATGGACTATTGGTCTGATTCAGCAGGGTTCTTCTTATGTTCTTATTCTGGGAGAGGGAGGAAAATTTCTCTTCATCAACTCTCTCCTTCCCATTCATAATTTTATAAACCTCTATCATGTCCCCCCTTTATTGGCCATGACCTTTCCCCAGACACCAAGTCAAAGCCCAGTAAGAGACTCAAGTAAGAGGTTTAAAAAGCCAATAGTTTGAAAACGATGTTTCCCCCCCAAAAAATGTGAAAAATGTCTTGAAAAATGTTTAAGTCATCAAATAAATAGCTTGTGCACATGACAGATAGACTTGTGTGACAGGATTGCATGACAGACTTGTTTTCTGTTACAGCCTTTCAACAAATAGAAACATCATTGTACAGTTATTCAACACAATACACATGTCCATGTTTTCAAAATGGTTCACAAGTATAAAATGGCTATTCACCTAAGAAAAACCCACATGTAAGATGTGATTCACATATCTCTGCTCTTCACTTTCTATCTCTAGCATTAGGGGGTGACTTTTGCATGTGTGAAAGAGCCATCACAGGTCACACAGCTCCCAGCCCTCTAACAGAGCACTTTTTCAGAGTAATTTTCACAGTTCTGTACAAATCATCAACTTGAATCACTTGAATCATCAAGAGTTGAGAAACAAAGTGATCTGCACCCATGAGCAATGTTAGATCGCGCTAACAAAGGACTCCAAGTGATCTGCACCCATGAGCAAAGTGCCCTGTGATACTGAGGAGGAAAACTGAGAATGATTTCATTGCTACAAAAGAGGTATAGAAATTGACAGAAGGACAGACAAAAAAAGAACTTGAAAGCTTGAATACTGTTCCCGTGACGTTTTCACAACAAAATAAATAAGAGGTAGAGAGGTCATAAAAGGTATTCCATGACTTTTGTTTACAAGACAGTGTGCCCTTTACACATAAACACTTACTGTTAGGCCTGAGGTATGTACACGAAACAAGCAAAGGTTTTATAGTCCTGACTGATATGAAAGACCATTTACTGAAAGAAATTGTGTTATTTATGTTCAGGTTGCACACTGCATTAAACTCTGATACCCCCTGGTGGTAAAAATTCAGAACAGCAAAACCAAACCAACTTCAGGTACTCCACCCACCCACCCCACCTCACCGAAATTCAAATGCTTGGTTGGCATATACATTTCCCTCAATTTTATTTCTTTTCTTCTGAAATAGGTCCCTGTTCCCATAAAGTCCTTGGTAAAGGGGGTATTTTGTCACATAACTCATAAGACACTCACTACAAATGATCCTCTTTTTAATGTTTTTCAAGTGGTAAATCAGACCCAGAAATGCTCAACATGGATAAAATATTCATTTATAGATCTGTTTATGGGTCTTTGAAATGTTTAAAGAACCTGAAATGTAGTGTAGTTCTTGTAAAGAATGGTATGTGTGATTGCCCTTTAGAATCCCACCTTGATTTTTATTTATTTAAAATATGTATCTCCCAAAGAGGTGGGTAACAAAACAAAACACAGCAATAATTAAACAATCACTAATCAACTAAAATGAAATTAAAACTAGAGACAGAGACAGCTAGTGAAAACCATACAAGATCTAATATCATTGGCACAAATAGATCTTTGGTATATAAACTGAAAACTTTTTTCCCCAACTCACACATATAAGTTCATTACTCTCTGACTGCAGATGGAATGACAACAAGTAAAGCAATTCTTATCACTTCATCTTCATGCTGGGAAATGCCACACCTTCTGAATTTCTATGGGAGCAATAAGTCCCATTTTATTCAATGGGGCTCACTCCCACAAGTATTGTTAGGAATGCAGCCTACCTGTCATGCAGTAGCATTGGACCCCTGCCAGAAAAATCTAGCAACCCTGTTTAAGTGTGAAGAGATTATTACCCACATCCATTCAAAAGCTATGCTTCCTGTGAATAAGGCAGAACGTTTAAGATATGGCAGCTGCACTGCAGAGTGGAGGGGAAGAAAGGCTGTCTTTATTTTTATTTTTTTAAACTACCTCATTAACTTAGGATACAAAACAGCACAATTTGCTAATTACAAATGGCTACATCACAGGACTAGACTGACCATGTAGGCAACTTAGGTGGTCACTATGGTCACTACCTGAATTTAAGGGGAGCCAAATTAAATGGAATCTCTTTTTCTATCTTTTTTTAAATTGCCATGTCTTATAAACAGTTTACCTATTCAGTATGACTGTGTTAGGGTCAATGAAAAATTGAAAAAATAAACAAAAATCTACTTTTATTTTACATTGTTTATTTCAAATGCCAAGTGAATAAAGATAAAAGTTTATTCTAGATTTCATATTTTTTCTATGGCTATTTCCATATCGTTATATTGATATACTAACATAACAGGTGTAGCAGGTTCTTTGAATCTTTGCTTTCATTTCAAACAAAATTCTCCATGCTCTTCTCTTGTGGAAATATAACATGCAAATCTTCATCAGGGAAAGAGCCAGAGACTTACTTTTTAAATGAAAGCTGGAAATTATGAGAACCGGCTACACTTGCGGGGGATGGGTTATGGCTCAGTGGTAGAGCATCTGCTTGGCATATAGAAGGTCCCAGGTTCAATCCCCAGAATCTCCAGTTCAAAAGATCAGGTATCAGGTGTTGTGAAAGAGCTCGGTCTGAGACCCTGGAGAACCACTGCCAATCTGAGTAGACAATACTGACTCAGTATAAGGCAGCTTCATGTGTGTACAGTTAAAATGGTATACTGATGTGATGATATTATAGTGCTGATCTTTGAAAAGTAACATTGCAAAAGTCCTGGTGGCCCAGAGGAGGATGGGTGGCCATGTCTGGGAGATCTGGGAAGAGAAAGTGTGGAGAAACCTGCCACAGGGAAACCCACAAAATCCCATCCCTGTGAGGAAGGCAACCATATTGAATGCATGGGGTCTCCAAAGTCATAGCTTACCTCAGGCTAGGGTTGCCAAGTACTTACCGCAATCCGGCGGGGGGCACATGCTCCCCGGCCGGAACATTTCTCCTTGTAACGCACCATGCCGTCACCAGGAAATGACACTGGGTGACGCTCTGGCAATGGGGCTGAAAACTCGATGGTACTAATTTCTTTTGAATGCTCTGTTATATCTCATATGACCCAGAGAGTGATGTTAAGATAAACACAAGCAAGGCCTTTAAGTTTCATGAATTTAGATGACTTAGCAGTCAAACATAATATAAACCTTGTGAAGTTCTTTAGGAAAGAAACAGTGGTGGAAGGAAGGAAGGATAACTTACAAGTATGACTTTTTAGAAAGCACTCAACATGGGAACATGCAGGTGGAGTGGGAAACGTTAGACATTTTTTCTTTATCTTAGGGCATAGGATATCCATAGCTATCTCAAAGCTATTCTCCTGCTTTCTAAAGTGCCCCCATTGTAGCCTTCCCACTTATATTTCCACCCTTTTCCCAAGAAGCCCAGGGTAGCACATTCAGTTACTTTCACATTGTTACTTTCACATCCTGTAAAGGAGACTGGCCCAAAATCACTAGCTTCTGTCAGGTTCCCATTCAAGTCACTCTCCACACACGCTTTCTTGAAAGAAAGGTTTGTTTAGAGATTTGTGATGTTTATGGGTTCAGACTCTTTGTCAGGACTGAGGTGCT
Organism: Gekko japonicus; assembly: GCF_001447785.1. Lineage (NCBI taxonomy): Eukaryota > Metazoa > Chordata > Lepidosauria > Squamata > Gekkonidae > Gekko > Gekko japonicus. The sequence goes on along the minus strand of NW_015161415.1, from coordinate 602,348 downwards.
AAGGCAGAAAAGCTATGTATAATCATAATCCCAAATTCCATTTGTAAACATCAGCAGTACTACAATGACCATGAGAGATATACAGTCAACAACTAGCAAAGCACAGACTTTACTTCAAGGACACTTCCTTTGTGAAAGATGTCTTCGAGGCGCCATGGAAGAATTACTAAAGTTAGCCTCTCTAAAATTCTACAGGCACTCACTCCCCCCCCTCAGGAATGCAATGGCAGGTGAGGGCAAGCGATAAGGATACAGGAATAACAAAAGTGCAGGGAGCAAAAGGCAGTAAGAAATAGAAATGTACTGGGTAGCAATACAACAGGTACCATTGGCCAAATGCCCGAGTCTGACAACTTCATGGATGGGTAGAAATTTGAACCTAGGTCTCTCAGTCCTAGTTTTAGACCATTACATTTCCAGGGGCATTTTCTCTTACCTCAATCATATGTGATGTAAGCCACCCTAAGCCGGACTTGCTGGGAGGCTGGGGTAAAAATCCAATGAAATAAATAAATAAATAAATCCCCTTCTCCAACTGTATCTATGCATGAAGTAGAGTATATATTGAAGTCCTTTTAGTACCACAAATATTGCTGAGTATGAAAGTAGTACAAATAGTCACTCTTCCACTCCATCCTGAACTTTTTCACCAAAACTTGAAACTGCTGCAGCACCACTTGTGAGAAGGCAACAGAACCATCCACCATTTCCAGGTATTTTCCCCATATGGAAGATAGAAGACTGACCCAGCAGATACAGTCAGAAGATACAGTCAGCCTTTGCCAAGCTGTTCAGCTGAGCTCTTAGTAAAGTGTAATCAGTGTGGTAATCAGGTCCTGTCCTCCAGTTAAAAAAAAAAGCACTGTTTCATTCAAGTTTTTTCATATTCAAAGATTTTGGCTTCCAAAAAACTGTAAATATATGCTTGATGCTAATTCCTGTGATATGAGCCTATTTTCCTGTTCTATGATAACAACCCATACATATTTTATAACTACATCTCCAAAAGAGTTTGCCTCCAGTGCTGGCAATACACACTTCTCTGCTTCACAGCATCATTCCCCAACAGTGTTGGATAAATCAATTTATTCTATAATTGATTAGTCTCTAAATATCAACAGCTATTAGATAAAATAGTCCAGATGCAGCTTAAATAAATATGTTTATTATTGTGAAGAACCCAATGATTTTGGATAATCAGAAGGTTTAAATAAGGAACTGGCCACTCGATATTAGCACTCTTAGTATTCTCTGTAGTTTTTCATTCCTGAAACATCACATTGGATACAGGAGACAAAATGTTGTGTTGCCTAAACCATTGGTCTGCTGCAGGAGGGCAGTTTTTACACAAAGGTTAAATGTTGCTTGATTCTGGCCTATGTTTCTTTTCCCCATTAGACTATGTTTATTGGAGGAGACAACTTGACTGAGAGTCTAGATCTACAGTCCTGGTAAAATTACATTCGCTTGTAAAATATTGTCAATTGACTGTCTATTATTTGACCACGGTCAAATGCTCCCTGAAGCCAAGACTGTCACTGTGTAGGTGGCAGATTTCCTCTTTTTTATTTCATTATGGTGTCATTTATTAGCAAGGCCAAAGGGCGCTGGATGCTTGCCTTCTAGCTTCAGGGCAAACCTAGGAACATATGAGACTGCCAATCGTTCTCTATAGTCTGAAAGAAATAAAGCTCTTTCCCAGCATCGACTCCCTAAGATGGCAAGGGCTGAAGCTGGGGGTCTTCTTCATGTCAAACACATGTTCTTCCATACAGACACTGCCTCTGCCCTTAGCAACATAGCAAAAGCTTCTGCTATAACTGCAGGAGTGTCCAAACAGAAAGAATTGGTCTGCTGCTTACATATATTACTACAACTGCATTTATAAACTGGCATTTATTTTTAATAGCTGCTGTTACTTTATTTCTATCTTAACTTCTTTTTTTAAGTGAAATTGTAAGTAGTGTCTGCATTTCCAGAATGGCTCCTTCTCAGAGAAATCTTTGCTAACATTGTTAAAAGTTATAACCCAGTTTCTGTGATAGATGTGGACAAGATCCTGAGATCTATGGAAACCACTACTTGTACTCTTTTTGTGCTTGCACTTTTCTTGCCCACAGACAGCCTCCCAACCTTAAACAATTTCTCACCCACAGCAATACCTTTCCAAACATGGACACAGACTCTGGGACCAAGGCCTGCACAAACCAAGATGCCAGCTCTGTCCCCATATCCACTCTGACGGCACAATAACTGGACCTAACAACCCCTGTCATACCATCTCAAGGTCATCCACGTTCATTTCCCAATGTTATATATGCCATCAAATGTCAGCAATGCCCTTCTACTGTCTTCTTTGAACAAACCGGTCAGTCCCCATGCAAAAGAATAAAAGGACATAAATCTGACATTAATAGCTGCAGCATTCAAAAATCAGTGGCAGAACATTTTAATCTTCCAGATCATTCCATTGCTGACCTAAGAGTGGCAGTCCTTAAACATAGAAATGAGATTGCTGAACCTGAGTTCATTCATAATCAGAACAATGGAAACCCCCCCCCCTAGCTACAGATCACTACAGATCACTACAGATACTAATTTCTGCCCCCAAGCATTTACTCTCTACACTAATCAAGCAAATTACAATATGTGTGGTACCTTAGCATCCTTTACAAGCAATATCCCTCCCAACTTCCGACTAGAATAAAAGGACTCAGAGATCTCCATTTCTACTCATTTCTGATTAATGGAGTTTTGACTCTCGGAAGCTTATACCCTGAAACTCTTGTTGGTCTCTAAGGACTTGAGTCTTTGTACTCAGGATCCTTCTCTATCCAGACTGCTAAAATCATATAAAGACCACAACAAATCCTTAGTATCTATTGTAAATCAGTAACTCGGGACACCTTTCCTTGACCACTCAAAGAGGCACTTATCCATCCACTACTTTAAAAACCATCTCTACAGAAAAATGATGTGGCCAATTATCACCTGGTTTCTAATCTACCCTTTCTGGGCAAAGTGACTGAGAGAGCAGTTGCAAACCAACTCCAGATCTGCTCTAGACCAGGGGTGTCAAACATTAGGCCCGAGGGGCGGAACTGGCCCATCCAGGGCTCTTATCTGGCCCACCAGCAACTGGTGCGACAGAGAGAACAGGAGGTTGCTCAGGGGGACAGTGGGCAGAGTCACTCTGATTGTGGCTTCAGCACAACAGAACAACCTCGACTGTGGCAGTAGAGCAGAACCTGTTCACTTCAGTGGCAGCCATACTGGTAAGTTGGGAGCTGCCGCAGCCACATTCATACCGGTTCAGGGTTCCAAAGTGAGGTCAGTTGCCTCTCCGCTCAACCTCCAGCTCTGGGAATGCTGTCCCGGATGGCCATGGGGATCAGAGTTTGCATATGTGTGGGGCGCAGACAATCCTTTGCTGGGGCTTGCTGGCAGCCAGCACCACTGCCATATTTGCACCCTCCCATGAGGCAGCTGTGCTTCTGCCCATGAGAAGGCAGAAGTTTCTTCCACACATGTGGAACTGGTCCTGCCAACGAGCACACAACTTGGTGGCTGGGCCTCCCTTCCCCATGGAACACCTGGGGGCCTTCAGTCATAGGCAGCTGCTGCCCCGTGGGTGAACTCTAGCTATACTGGTCACTGGGTGGCCTGAGGCCTCTGCTCCCCCATCAGATGATCCGGTGGCCTTCAGCCTGGAGTGGCTGTTGCCACATGGGGGTGGCATGGCTTGCTGACAACCTCTGGCTTGAACCCCCAGCATCATCCCACCATGGATAATCTGGAAGTCTTGGCCGAAGGCGGCCACTGCCACACAGGTGTCTCCAGCTTATTGGGCTTTGCTTAGCCTGGGTCCCACAATGCACATGGCCTTGTGCCTGAGCCACTGCTCCCCTACTGCAGCATGTCCCAGTCCCCTTCCATGGTGGCTCAGGGGCAGGGGGGACCTCACAAAAGCCAGACACTTTGCATTTTTATCCTGGGGCCTGCGCTCACAGCACTGGTAGCAGGAGCAGGGTGAAAGGCGGGTTTGTCCCCCTCCAGGCAGTGTGGGGGCATCTGCCCAGTGCTGCACCACTGGCTCTCCAGTCTGCCCATACTGGTTTTCCTCAGCATCCCCCTCTCTAGTCTGTGGGGCCTCACGGTGAGGATGCATCAACTCAGAACTTACCAGCTGCCGTCCTTCTAAAGTATGTATCTCTAGTACCTGGCATTACATTTTATGGCACACATGGCCTGGCCTGACAAAGTGACATTTATGTCAGATCCAGCCCTCATAACAAATGAGTTCAACACCCCTGCAAGCCCCTTTTCAGTCTGGCTTCAGGCAAGGCTATGGGATAGAAACAGCTCTGCTAGTTTTAGTTGATGACCTCCATCTGAGTGTAGACAAACACCAAGCCTCTCTGTTGCTCTTACTGGATTTATCTGCAGCCTTTGATATAGTAGGTCATTCCATCTTGCTAAGGTGCTTAGAGACAGTAGTGGGTATCAGGGGATGTACACTGAACTGGTTCCAATCATTCTCATAGATCAAAGTCAAAGCATTGCTATTGGAAACCAGTCGTCATCATGAAGCAGGCCACAGGCTAGATCTGATCTTTTCTGTAAGAGCTGATCCAAGTTCCATAGTTGGACCATTTCCTGGTCAGTTTGAGTTTTGTCCCTCCCTCCTGCAGTGGCTGTGTAAGAGCTGATCCAAGTTCCATGGTTCTGTGTGAGCTGGGGCCATAGTTGGACCATTTCCTGGTCAGTCTGAGTTTTGTCCCTCCCTCCTGCAGTGGCAATGAGTTTATGTTCACTCACAGAGACTAATGTATCTAATTGGTTTCCAGAGTGCTCTGTGGGATTTGTCTGGACCTGCTGGCTGTTCTCTTGATGAGCTGGCTGAGGTCTAGAACTTAGGCCTGCAGAAAGCCATTGACTGAACTGCTCCCAACACCCTCTATGCCCACAAATGTCCCTAGCCCCCTGGTATACAGAGGAGCTGATGGACACTAAGAGATCACTTAGACAGCTAGAGCAATGTTGGTGGTGGATTCATGATGAGGCTCTGAGAACACATAGACCATTTGAAGGCCTATGAAGTGGTGGTGAAGGCTATGAAGCCACCTTTCACTTCTTTCCCTCAGAAGCTAGATTTTCCCTCCATTTTTCTGTCCCCTCACTGACTGAGCAGCCCTGATAATATGCTTAAGAACATAAGAGACGCCAATGCTGGATCAGGCCAAAGGCCAATCCAGTCCAACACAGTGTCACACAGTGGCCAGAAATACCAGGTGCCATCAGGAGGTCCACCAGTGGGGCCAGGACATTAGAAGCCCTCCCACTGTTGACCCCCCCCAAGCACCAAGAAGACAGAGCATCACTTGCCCCAGAGTCCCTATCTATACCTTGTGGCTAATAGCCACTGATGGACCTCTGTTCCATATGCTTATCTAATTCCCTTTTCAAGCCGTCCATGCTTGTAGCCGCCACCACTTCCTGTGGCAGTGAATTCCATGTGTTAATCACTCTTTGGGTGAAGAAGTACTTCCTTTTATCTATTCTAACCTGACCGCTCAGCAATTTCATTGCGTGCCCACGAGTTCTTGTATTGTGAGAAAGGGAGAAAAGTACCTCTTTCTCTACCTGCTCTACCCCATGGACCACATCACGCCAGGGCCTCCTGTCTTCCGCTGTGCTACGGAGTTTGCTTAATTTCATGTTCATTGCATCAATAACACTGTCTAAACATCTCATCCTTTGCTGTCCCCTTCTTCTTTGACCTTCAATCTTTCCCTGCATCAGGGTCTTCTCCAGTTAATGCTCCCTTCTCATTTGGTGGTCAAAGTAATTGAGCTTCAGCATCAGTATTTGGCCTTCCAGGGAACAGTCAGGGTTGGTTTCTTTTAAGACTGACTGAGTCCAAGGGACCCTCAAGAACCTTCTCCAGCACCATAATTCGAAAGAATCTATTCTTCGGTGCTCGGCCTTCCTTATGGTCCAACTCTCGCAGCCATACATTACTACT